>NC_069502.1:436659807-436869946 GCF_027579735.1 Bombina bombina | reverse complement strand
TGCCTACAGTTAAGCATGGGGGTGGCTCGGTCATGCTCTGGGGCTGCATTAAATCCTCTGGCACTGAAAAACTGCAGTGTGTGGAAGGCAAGATGGATTCATTGAAATGTCAGGAAATCATTGGAGAAAACATCATGCCGTCTGTGAGGAAGCTGAAGCTTGGGGGTCATTGGACCTTCCAACAGGACAATGATCCAAAGCATACCTCAAATTCCAGCAAGATTTAGTTGCAGAAGAAGTCCTGGAAGATTATACAGTGACCCTCACAGTCACCTGACTTGAACCACATAGAAAATATTGGGTGGGATTTGAATAAAGCTGTTTCAGCACGCAAACCCAAGAATATTACTAAAAAGGAGGCCATTGCTTATGAGAATGGGCCATTGCTTATGAGAATTCCTCAGGAACACTGCCAGAAGCAGATGTCTGGCTATGCATTTCATTTGCAGCAGGTCATAACAGCAAAAGGGTGCACTATTAAGTACTAAAGATGCTTGCCATGAAGTTATTGAATAATTTTGAGACTGCAGAATTCTTTAAAAGTTGAATTTAAGTTGAATTTGGGGAACCACTTGAAGCATTTGTTGTGTTGAGCTATTTCAATTGCTTTAGTTTGATATGTTCATTGCACACAGCTGAAAGTCTGCAATTTGTTACAATAAACCTGATTTGCAATGGAGGTTGAATAACTCTGATAACAACTATATATATATATATATATATATATATATATATATATATATATATATATATATATATATTTATATATATATATATATATAATATAGAAAACAAAGTTATTCAAGGCTGAGTTTGTAAACTGCAGGAGCGGACTAAGCCCAATCTTTAGGTATAATATGCCTGAGCTCGGTAGTCCCAAAGTTGCAGTGCATAAGAACAAAAGCAGTTCGTGCTGGCACTTACTATGAATACGGACAGTTCCTGGAAGGGGGGTATAACAAGCTCTCACCACGTACTTGACTCAATAAGCACCGCCACCGCCGCATCTCAGGAAGGCCAGTTGAGCTGGATCCTCCACACCTTCATCTGCTCCGTGACTTCAACCGCATCCAATACGTCCATGCAGCAGTGACGTGGATACTACCGCTCGGCCAATCCTTGAGGGGAGCTCCAATGTGCAGGTAAGGGGAACTTCAGAGGCTATGGATCAGCCTGACACTCCGCTTGTTCAAAGGCATAGGCTTACTCAAAGGGAAAATTTGTAAATATAGTAGAAAAGAAGAAGCCATCAGTGCCTTAAATTTAAAAAGTCCAACTTTAATGGTCAGGTTAAACGCTATGACAGAATTCAGTAAGAAAAGTCTGACATGTTTCGGCCAATGGCCTTAATCTTAGACATTAACTCTACAGAAAAAAAACCGCCAATATTTAAAAGCAGTACTGAAATTCTATTAGATGCTCTTAATTACAATTATTGTATAGCAGCTGTGATTGTAAATATTTGTTGAAGAACTTATATTGTTACCTAATGGTTTGAACCACAACGTGTCAATTCATATCCATTATAATACACATTAGTGAACAACTGAAGAACATTATAAATGTTTGAACCAGAATCTATGTATTATTTTCAGTATTTTGCAATATTAATGTTAAGGTTAAGGTGCCCATCAGAGGTGGAGATATGAACAAAGCCCTTTTAAAACAAGAAGCTTATTGGATTTTTTCTTTAGAATCTTGTTTCCCAAAGGGGTATAACTCTTTATATGATGTTATAAACTTTTGGGAATAGAAAAGGTTCCTTATAGCTTTCATTGATTAACTGCCAATAACTCTGTTTATTTTCACACTTTACAAATTACAATTGAATGTATCTATGTGTAACTGTATAATTGAACTACATCAGTAGCTGCCATATCTCCTGTTCAGGAGTTGGCCATCTGTTATATCTC
Organism: Bombina bombina; assembly: GCF_027579735.1. Taxonomy (NCBI): domain Eukaryota; kingdom Metazoa; phylum Chordata; class Amphibia; order Anura; family Bombinatoridae; genus Bombina; species Bombina bombina. Next base: position 436,868,033 of record NC_069502.1, on the reverse strand, counting down.
TTTAAGTCAAAATATAACATTTACCAAAATTATATTTCTATGAAACGTTGCAGTACTTATAATCATGACCACGTTTCAATTTTTAATCTTATATTTATAATTTGGTACAATCATCATTATGATATCTCATAATGGTTTATTTTTGTTTTTGTTATAGCTGCTATCATGATTTTGTATCTATGCCACTTATTGCACCATTTATAACAGGATTACTTATATTGTATATTCATGTAGGAAAGTATTTCATTTATACATAGATACACTTTGGTTCACATTGATTTTGTATCCACTTCATTAGTGTGTGGATAGGGTAGTACATGCATTGTCTGTCTAGTTTGCAAGTATGTTCATTGCAAAATACTGAAAATAATACATAGATTCTGGTTCAAACATTTATAATGTTCTTCAGTTGTTCACTAATGTGTATTATAATGGATATGAATTCACACGTGGTGGTTCAAACCATTAGGTAACAATATAAGTTCTTCAACAAATATATACAATCACAGCTGCTATACAATGATTGTAATTATGAGCATCCAATAGAATTTCAGTACTGCTTTTAAATATTGGCGTTTTTGTCTGTAGAGTTAATGTCTAAGATTAAGGCCATTGGCCGAAACATGTCCGACTTTTCTTACTGAATTCTGTCATAGCTTTTAACCTGACCATTAAAGTTGGACTTTTTAAATTTAAGGCACCGATGGCTTCTTCTTTTCTACTATATATAAAATATACCTATATAATATATATATATATATATATATATATATGTGCGTGTTTGTGTGTCTACAAGTTATGGGATGCTCACAGCCAGGCTCCAGAGTACCTGAGCTCGGCTATAAGTGTAATTGTAAAAAAAATGGACGTTGGTCAAAAGTTTGCATTTACCCCAAAGTTTTTTTGTGGCTGTTGTCTGTCATGACTTTAAACATTAGTTATATTATTAATGGGCTTTATTAATTATGTACCTTAATAAATATACAAAATTATTGAAGACAGTATTTTTAAGGTGGAATACAAGTTTTTCTCAGATCAAGGACCAAGTGAGCTTTATTGCATTTATATATAATATATATATATTAAAAAAAATAGGTAAAGTTGTGGTTGCACTCTCACCAAAAGTCATCAACCACCAGGGTGCTGTTCCAAATAGCAAATACAGTTCACATATAAAGCACTCACTGGACTTCAGTCAACTGTGATAAAGTGTTATTTATTCAAAGTGACTTTTCAGGATAAAAGAGCCCCTTCATCTGACAAACAAACGTGCAAAATACAAACTTATAGTATATAGGCCTGTTGTACTCCTAAACAAACTCCCAATCACAGAGAAGCATTTGCAAAAAGGACTCTACAGAGCATGCACAAAAACTGTCAGTATCAATAAGTCAAAACAGCAATGGTTTTTATACCATTTAGTGAAAGGAATTAATATAGTAAAGTGTTAAATAGACAGCCTGTATGTGAAGAATACCCAGTATAAGCTCCATAGCTGACCAAATCAATAAGATAAAATATGAAGGAATGTCATCCACTGTGCAAAAACATAACAAATCAAGTAAATACACTGTGAGCGTATTGGCCAGCACAAACCAGCTCCTACCAATCGCAACAGATTACAACTTACTTGGGGCAAGGAGCGCACTATGCGTATGTACTTGATTTGTTATATTTTTGCACAGTGGATGAAATGACTTTTATATTACACTGCAGGAAAACCAGATAGCAATTTAAATATGATAAACTCCCAGAACATGATGACGCTAAGGTCAATAGTTTAGTGTCATGGGAGGCAATGGATGGCCTTAAAAACACTTTTCATTTCCTAATTTAATCACATTTTAAGAATTGCACTAATCTTAATGACTTAAGTTATGCATAGGCTTTATTGTTATTGCTAAAAGATGAATAAACAAAATCCATGCAGTACAGCACAGTGGTAGCGGGTGGTGCAAGCTGTGGGGGTACCACACAAATCCCCAATGGTATAGCACAGTCCAAAAGAAACAGCAGCACTCACCACTTATGCAAAAACTTCCATCTTTATTGAGACTTTAAAGAAAAAGAAGACCTGAATAAAACCTGTATAAAATCCAGATAAAGTTCATTTATATAAAGTAATAATGTTTTCCAATATTGACTCAAAAGGAACGTGAAATTCAAAATTAAACTTTCATGAGCATGTCATTTTAAGACACTTTTAAACACACTTTTATCATCAAATTTACTTTATTCTCTTGGTATCCTTCATTGAAAAGCATATGCACATATCCTTAACAGCAGAAATATACTACTGAGAGCTATCTGGTGATTGGTGGCTACGCACATTTATCTCTTGTTAATGGTTTAGCTAGTTCCCAGTAGTTAATTTCTGCTTTGGCACTGACTTTAACTATGAGTTTAATCCATATGCAGATGTTAAACACTTACGGCTAGATTACAAGTTTTGCGGTAAGAGCGGCCTCGGTACCAACTTGCAAGTTATTGCCACCGCTTACCTCCCTATAGCGCTGCTATTACAGGTTTTCATAAACCCGACATTAGCAGGCAATATGTGAGTGTTGAGCAAAATTGAGCTCCATACCGTACTCAAATACCAGCGCTGCTTTGAGCGGGTTTTATGTGCTCCTGCACAATTTCCCCATAGACATCAATGGGGAGAGCCGGCTAAAAAAAAAGCCTAACACCTGCAATAAAGGAGCGTAAAGCTCCAGAACACAGCTCTATTGATTCCTATGGGGAAAGAAAAGTTATGTTTACACCTAACACCCTAACATAAACCCTGAGTCTAAACACCCCTAATCTGCCGCCCCCTACATCGCCAACACCTACATTACACTTTTTAACCCCTAATCTGCTGCCCCCGACATCGCTGCCACCTACATTATACTTATTAACCCCTAATCTGCCGCCCCAATGTCGCCGCCACCCAGCTACACTTATAAACCCCTAATCTGCCGCCCCCAATGTCGTCGCTACCTACCTACACTTATTAACCCCTAATCTGCTGCCCCCAATGTCATTGCTACCTACCTACACTTATTAACCCCTAATCTACCGCCCCCAATGTCATCGCTACCTACCTTAATTTATTAACCCCTAATCTGCCGCCCCCAACGTCACCGCCACTATACTAACGTTATTAACCCCTAAACCTAACCCTAAGTCTAACCCTAACACCCCTAACTTTAATATAATTAAAATAAATCTAATTAAAAATTCCTATCATTTACTAAATAATTCCTATTTAAAACTAAATACTTACCTATAAAATAAACCCTAAGCTAGCTACAATATAACTAATAGTTACATTGTATCTAGCTTAGGTTTTATTTTTATTTCACAGGCAAGTTTGTATTTATTTTAACTAGGTAGACTAGTTAGTAAACAGTTATTAACTATTTACTAGCTACCTACCTAAAATAAATACAAATTTACCTGTAAAATAAAACCTAACCTGTCTTACACTAACACCTAACCTTACACTACAATTAAATAAATCACATTAATTAAATACAATTAATTACATTTTAAAAAAACAACACTAAATTACACAAAATAAAAGTCTTCATCCAAGCCAGCAGGAGTCTTCATCCAGACGGCATCTTCTATCTTCATCCATCCGGCGCGGAGCATCCTCTTCTCTTGACTGCTAATGAAGAATGAAGGTTCCTTTAAGGGACGTCATCCAAGATGGCGTCCCTTGAATTCCGATTGAATGATAGAATTCTATCAGCCAATCAGAATTAAAGGTGAAAAAATCCTATTGGCTGATGCTATCAGCCAATAGGATTTAGCTTCAATCCTATTGACTGATCCAATCAGCCAAAAAGATTGAGTTTGCATTATATTGGCTGATTAGAACAGCCAATAGAATGTGAGCTCAATCCTATTGGCTGATTGGATCAGCCAATAAGATTGAAGCCCAATCCTATTGGCTGATTGCATTAGCCAATAGGATTTTTTTACCTTTAATTCCGATTGGCTGAGAGAATTCTATCAGCCAATCGGAATTCAAGGGACACCATCTTGGATGAACCTTCACTCTTCGTTAGCCGTGGAAAGAAGAGGATGCTCCGGCCGGATGTCTTGAAGATGGAGCTGCTCTGCGCCGGATGGATGAAGATAAAAGATGCCCTCTGGATGAAGACTCCTGCCAGCTTGGATGAAGACTTCAGCCCGGTTGGATGAAGACTTCTGCCGGCTTCGCTGAGGACTTCTGCCGCTTGGTTGAGGATGGATGTCCGGTCTTCAAAAACTGTAAGTGGATCTTCGGGGGTTAGTGTTAGGTTTTTTTAAGTGTTTATTGGGTGGGTTTTATTTTTAGATTAGGGCTTGGGCAGAAAAAGAGCTAGAATGCCCATCCAAAAGCCCTTTTCAGGGCAATTGTGAGCTTAGGTTTTTTAGATAGGATTTTATTTGGGGGGTTGGTTGTGTGGGCGGTGGGTTTTACTGTAAGGGGGGTTGTTTGTATTTTTTTTACAGGTAAAAGAGCTGATTTCTTTGGGACAAGGCCCCGCAAAAGGCCCTTTTAAGGGCCATTGGTAGTTTATTGTAGGCTAGGGTTTTTTTTATTTTGGGGGGGCTTTTTTATTTTGATAGGGCTATTAGATTAGGTGTTTGCAGAGGCTTAGATACAAGGTAATCACAGAGGCAAAGTGTGTATTATTATAACTGTGTTGGTTATGGAAAACTGGGGATAGACTGCACTATGTGAAGACATATGTCTCCAATGTAATCTGGGAATAATTTTGGACCAGGAACAAGCATCATTAGCACACTTATTCCTGAGTGTAGGTTATTACCAAATTATTGGAAATGAGGGCATTCTTTATAAAATATAACTTTTATTAGTTTATCATTAAAAATAGAGAAATGATGGACTATGCCATCTGTACATAACATACATTTAAAAACACGAAAATCTTAATAAAGAACTAACCTCTCATATATCCAGCTATGACTATCTATAGTAGGGAGCTTACGGTAACTATTAAAGAATGCTAGGGATAGGAGCCATATCACAAGTAAAAGTTAGGTTCAGGTTTAAGCCAGACCCACAAGATAGTAATAGGGAGTATAAGACAATCACCCACCCCTTGTAATTATTCTGTGTGAGACCTGCAGAGACCCAATATTGTCCCTTTTAAGCAAACACCTAACTAACCCCCTATATGCCAATTAAGGCCAACAGAATTAATTTAAAGTAGCTGGTATAGAGAGGCAGTGACGTGCATTTCGCCACTGCTACTTTAATTTAATTCTGTTGGTCCAGCTACTTTTATTTAATTCTGTTGGCCTTAATTGGCATATAGGGGCTTAGTTAGCTGTTTGCTTAAAAGGGACAATATTGGGTCTCTGCGGGTCTCACGCACAATAGTTACAAGGGTTGGGTGATTGTCTTATACTCCCTATTACTCCCTTGTGGGTCCATCTTAAACCTGAACCTAGTTTTTATTTGTGATACGGCTCCTATCTCTAGCATTCTTTAATAGTTATCATAAGCTCCATACTATAGATAGTCATAGCCAGATATATGAGAGGTTATATAATAAAAGTTTTATTTTATATAGAAAGCCCTCATTTCCAAAAAAATGGTAATAACCTACACTCAGGAATAAGTGTGCTAATAATGCTTCTTTCATATACCTTTTTGCTTGTTCCTAATCTACGATTTGGCATTAGGCACTGCCTCCATAAGGCTACATAGGCTTACCTTAGGGGGATAGTTGTTTTGAGTTTAGGTTTACAAACCCCATTTTGCCCTGGGCACACCCAGGGATTTACTTTGGGCTTTGATCAAATGAATGTCTGCCTGCATAATTTCTATTAACTGGAGCAGTGGCGTCACTAGGGTTGGTGTCACCCGGTGCGGTAAGTTATGGTGTCACCTCCCTCCCCCCAGAAAGCAGACACACACAAACACAAAAACACAGGCACACACACATACAAACACTCAGACAGACTTAAAAACACACTCAGATGCACACACAAACACTCAGAAACACACACAAAAACACACACACAAAAACACTCTGACACACACACACACACACACAAAAACACTAAGGCACACACACAAATACTTAGACACACACACACACAAAAACACTCAGACATACACACACACCAACACACACAGACACACACATACACACAAAAACACAGACACACACACAAAACACTCAGACACACACACACAAAAACACTCAGACACATACACACACACACACACAAAAACTCAGACACACACACATTCAAAATATGTAAACTGCACTGCATTAATTATAAAGCTCATGCCTAGAGCTGCTCCCTGGCTCAGCAGACCATCAAATGAAAGATGAACAGAGCACTCTAAAAATAAATCACTAAAGAAAAGGTTTATGCATGCAAACTATGAAAATTCTGCTCTCTGACTCTGTTCCAAGTCTGTCAGTACACAACCCCGGGCCGCGTACCTATCGCTTCTTATGGCCAATCACCTTTGCACTCTGCCCACCCACAGAGCCCCGCCCGCCCTCCCCTCCTACCTCTTCAGAGTGCACTTAGTGTACCGTAACCGTACCGGTCTGGTGGGCATCATACGTGGCTCCTTCACTTTAGAGACAGTGTCAGACAGTCATGCGGTCAGGTGCCAGGCATCCCTCTCACGATTTCCTGGTTCCCATTTAGAGAGACAGCACATCAGTGAGTGACTCCACTGCTCCACACGTCACTGAGCACAGATAGGCAGACAGGTTTAGGCTAGCAGCGCAACTTCGCAAGCCCCACGGCACGCCCACAACATTCATAGTGAAATTGGGCAGGGGCGGAGCAAAGTTCAAACAAGCAAAAGGAGCTGCGAAAACTATTTGTGGAAATTGCAGCGCTGGCTCAAGGGGCAGAAAAATGAAGTGTCTACAACTTCCCCAGTTCCACTAATGTTCACAAATGCTGGCCCCTCTAATAAAAAAATCTATGCATCTCTACATTGTATTTCTTTGAATTTCAATAAATAATTTCCTGGTGGTGTCACTCCCTGGAGGGTGTCACCCGGGTGTGGCCCGCACTCCCCACACCCCCCTAGTGATGCCACTGAACTGGAGGACTGGGATGGCACCTATATAGTTACCCTTCAAATTAATAATCATAATGGGCTAGATTGCAAGTTTTGCGGTATAGTGCGGTATGGCAATACCGCTAAAAAATCGTCCATTGCACGTGGAATGGAAGGTAACGCATATTACAAGTCGCGACAGTATAACTATACCGCAAGCATTTTAGCCTGTAATGCAACATCCATTCCGCACTCAAAAAATTTGTCCAGGATTTTCCATAGTGCCGTATTACAGGTTTTGCGGTCCAGCTAATATGCTAAAAGAAACCTAATTCTACGGAAAAAAAATAAAAAATCTAACATTACAAAAAAAAAACGCTAAAATTCCGAAAAATGAAAAAACACTGATTACAAAAAATAAAAAACGAAATTATCCAAAATAATAAAAATTACACCTAATCTAATAGCCCTATAAAAATAAAAACAACCCCTAACCTAACAATAAAATACTTGAAGCCCTTAAAAGGGCCTTTTGTAGGTCATTGCCCTAAGTTAAACAGCTCTTTTACCTAAAAAATACAAAGTCCCCCTAAAAGTAAAACCCCCCACCCAACCAACCCCCCAAAAAAACCTAAGTGTAAAAAAAATCCTAAACTACCCATTCCCCCTAAAAAGGCATTTGTATAGGCATTGTCCTTAAAAGGGCATTCAGCTCTTTTATTGCCCATCAAAAAATCTAAAAAAAAAACACCCAAAAAAAACAAAAAAAAAACACTAACCCCAGAAAATCTACTCACGGTTCCTTAAATCCGGGCATCCATCTTCATCCAGGTGGCATGGAAATCTAGCGAGGAGGTTCATACGGTCATCGCCGTGCACTGAAGCTGAAGATTATTAGTATTAATATTTGCTGTAAATGATAGACCCATTTATTTTTTATTCAGATGATCAACAAAAGAATGTGCTGAAATAGAATTGCCCTCCCAAATTAAAATCAGGTTGTCAATGTAGCAACCATAGAACACCAGGCTTGCCCCAAATTCCAAGGAATAAATATATTTCTCCTCAAAGGCGCCCATAAAAAGATTGGCAAAACTTGGGAAAAACCTGGTGCTCATCACCGTACCCTTGATCTGTAGGAAAACTGCTCTTGATAAATAAAATAGTTATGCTGGAGAACAAATTTGATTGCTTCCAGCAGAAAACGTTTTTGTTTGGTAGACATAAAAATATCCTTCTCCAAATATTATGTTACTTTAGTAAGAATTTTATTTTCATATTGCCTTTACATAAATAGGTATTGTATTTAATATGGCTGGTACTTTTTAACAACAAAAGTTTCTACCCTAAAATTATTTTGATTTTGATCCTTTGTTTCAATTTTATAAACAATGAATTCCCTGAGATATGTTAGCAATCATATTCTTAGTTTAGCTTTTGTTTTCTTCACTCATTAGGATCTTTCCTCTGATGAACTGCATTCTTTGACTTCATGCATTAGGATTTGGGGGTTTTCAGCGGTCAGACCTTAAGGTATGTAGTATAGACCATTATTGGCCTGTGTGCCTTAGGTATTTTATGTCATTGCATTCTTTATTTGCAACATAGGTATAAATAAGGGAAATTCCAGTGGTACCAGCAGATCTACATTACAAAAATGTATCTTAGAACTTGGTTTTAAAGATCACACTGTCACCATAAACAGGAAGCCCTGTGGTCTGGAGGAAAAATGTAGAGAACTACCATGACCTCTTCAACAGAGAATGTAGTGTACTATTTATAGCTGAAACAGGATAAAGATAGCCTTAACCATACCATTCTGGTCTCCATTATGTATATGAGTGTACAGTATATGTATCTCATTGTAATATTTCACTTCAAATTGCTCATGTTTTAATATCTTTAATAGTAATTGTTTAATTAATGATATTTGATCATTTCAAATAACTGCAACGCAAAGATTTTTTGTTTTTCATTGTTTTTTATTGAGGTTAATACATAAATTGACATCCAACAAATCCCAATATAGTATTTACATCGCTAATGTGACCATCCAATACAAAAAAAAGAAAACGTAGTATATGAGCTTGATACAAATGATACATTCTACATAAAATAATTCTGTGCAATTGCCCATAACAAAAAGAGATATGTTACAAGAAGATAAATACAATTAACATGACAAATACAGCAGGTGTATTAAAGTGATGGTAAAGTGTATTTATAATGTAAGTTGGTGAATGCTTTATGTCATGTTGCAGAAGTAAACCGCGTTTAATTTTTTTTTAATTCTTACTTTAGTATATCATTTTTTTTCTTTCAACTTCTAATTCATGTCAAATTTTTAATGTCTCTGCCCCCAATGTAGTCTCTCAGTAGTTGTAGCGTATCATGTAAGCCAGACATCGCTGAATGCCGACAGCATATGCTGTCGGCATTTATCATTCTAGTGAACTGCTTCTGCAATGCCACCCCCTGCAGATTTGCGGCCAATCAGCCGCTAGCAGGGGGTGTTAATCAGCTCGATCATATAGGATCGGGCGGATTGATGTCCGCAGCCTCACAGGCGGTGGACCAGTTAAGGAGCAGCGGTCTTAAGACCCCTACTTCATAACTGCTGTTTCCAGCGAGCCTGAAGGCTCGTACGAAAACAGGGGCATCAGTGGCCGTTCGTTTCATGGAGCTAACTATCCAAAGTACTACAGGATCACAAGAGTGGTGCTAGTCACAGATAGAAACATACTTGGGTCCAAAAAGTAACAACCTTTAACAGGGTTATCTTATATTTGCAGTTATAAACATTTACATTTTTTGTCTGGGTGATGTACTTACGTATATCAGTAAAACATACTGCAAAATCTTTATGCGTAATCTCAGATTCAGCAAAGCTTAATAATATAGTGAAGTCACTCTAATTTCTGTATAAGAATTTCATGGAGCTGATTAGCCACAGTACTACAATATTCCATTTGAGAACAAGATTGGTGCTAGTCACAGATAAACACTTAGGGCCACTAACTGCGTGAAGTTTAAACGCGGCTGGATTAGTGCATGTATTACAAGTTTCAGGCTGAAAAGTTAGTGCATGAGCGAAACTCCAATGCACTCTAACTTCAGGTCTTTGGATATAGCTACCAAACTAACTTCTCCCCAAAGTCTTCAATGGAATGAGCTGTTTAAAAAAACGTAACACAAAGAAAACAAGTTTTTAATAATTTTAACACAACACTAATGTTTTAACTTGGAAATAGTTCAGAAATCAATATTTGATGGAATAACCCTGATTTTTAATCACAGCTTTCATGCATCTGGGATTGCTCTCCACCAGTCCTTCATATTGCTGTTGGATGAATTTAACAGGGTTATCTCATATGTGCAGTAAGGACCATATACATTTTTTTTATCAGAATAATGTACTTTTGTGTATGAAACTAAATAATAAACTAGACCCTTACATCCATTAAAAGTACAAAATCTTGTATTTATTAATATAAAAATATGTAACTGCAACAAAGATAAAAACAATGTAAGGCATCAAAGTCACTCTGGGTATAGCACTAATGACATAAAACAAGAATTGCAATCTGATGTTCCAAACTTACAACAGTCCTTGATAAACACTCCGCTTAACTTCAGCTCTAAAGTGCCAGGAAGTACCTCACCTTTACTGGAATTTTAAACTGTTCAAAGCAGCCAACAGGATTTAAGCAGCTCTTATTCCTATATTTGAATTTTTCAGTCAATAGAAATGCAACGGTACCCCAATAAAAAGGGGTACCTTGCTTTCAATCTTCAGTGTGCGGCTGTTGATTGCATGAAGAGGACCTCCACGACGGACCGAAGGAAATCCGCCTGGACCTCCGAGCATCCACTAACTGTTCTGCCTCCGCTGGGATGAAGATAGAAGATGCCAGTCCCGCGATGGATACAGATGGAGCTAAGTGATGTGTGCTCCATCCTTTCTCCTTTTTTGGGTAAATATGGGCCATTATGAGTGCTGATCTCCCTCTCTTTTCAGAATTAGCCTGAATAATTCTAATCTCTGCTAAATGTTTTTTGTATTATATATATATATATATATATATATATATATATATATATATATATATATACACTTTGGAACCCTTTCCATTCAAATACCTTAGAACTTAAAACTTTAAAACTAATTTTTTAAATTTTTAATCACTTTGTAATATTTTTAAATGTGTTTTACTGTGTATTTACTGTAAATATATTACATTCCAATGTTCTTCACATAGTAGAAAAATGTATTTTCATTTTTAAATACATATTCCTATATATATATATATATATATAATATATATATATATATATATATATATATATGTGTCTATATCTATACCTGTATATATTAAGCTAATTGTACTGATGATAGCATGGGCTATGCATTGTCATATAGCATGTCATTTAATTACATGTCATATATTTGTGTTTGAGGATCATTGTTGATTCTTCTTTCTCTTAGTAAAAATAAAACTTCTAAAACACATTTTGATACACTGTATACTACTGCTCTTGTTTTCAAAACCAGTTGAATTAAAGCAACAGACAAAACTACTCTATCAAATCATTAAAAAAAAGTTGGATTTCAATAGATAAGGTAGTTTTCTCTTCTATTTTGCTCGATAAAAAAAGGGCTCTGTAGACCTGGAGATAAAAATACCAAAGTAGCATTGTTATATTGTTGCTTGTTTATGAGCACTAGAAGAAAAAAAATGTATTGAACTAGAGCACTGATGAGCATGTTATATCACATGAATGTATGGCTATTAATCACACAAATTATAATATTTTAAAAATGTACAGTGACGCAAGGCTAGGTTTAGGTTGCAGGGAACCTTCAATATGTTCTTTTCCTTACCAAATAACACTTTGGAGTTGTAGCTGCCTTGTTGGCCTATTCACCAGAATCCTCTAAAATGCACATTTTAAGTTCCCCTTATTTGGATGGTGCAGATTATTCTGCTTTTTCCCATGGGACACGTAAACTAGTACAATGGGACGCTTGTGCACATGGGCCACCAGTTGGCTATAACAACACTAGAGCACGTATTTTTCCATTACAATGATCTTGAGATGCTAAATTATTAATTATCATCAACAAGAATATCTAGATTGTGTAAACACATAAAACTGTATTTATTTGAAAAAAAAAATTACGTAATAAACATTAATGTTTATTAACAAGATCATATAGTTTTGATTTATTTTATTATTAACAATTTAATTCATACAACTTTCAACTTCTCTGCCCCAAAAAAGATCACTTAACACCTTTCAATTGTCGCATATTTTATGCTGCTCACAGAAGAGGGAATATAAGGCAGCGCACCAGCTACCTGTCGCAGAAGAACAGCAAAAAAACAGCGAGAAGGAGAGTTCCTAGGATTTTTAGGATCAGAGCTGTAAAAGAAGTACATAGGTAAAAATTAAAACTGATACAACCTATCAGAAAAAAACTTGTTCACATCCACAGGTATCATTCAATTCAGCATTTTTGGTGCAACATACTGGCTATGTGCGACAAATGAGTTGCCCATTTTGTGGCGCACATATTCACACGTTGTTACATTTTTCTATTCATGTAGACAAGATTGTTAAATTATACATATCCAAAAAAGCACATGTGAAGTAAAATTCCAATGAAATATCAATGCTGGAGATTTCTCAGTGTAAAGTGAAAAATAAAAGCAAGCTATCAAATAAATAATGCATTCATTAAAAATCATGTTAAAAATATGTTAAATTTTATTTTGGATTGGTAAGACCCTGAATTTGAAAAATAATTGAAATTTTAATAACGTTATATGGTGCGTACACGGGTTAAGGTGCTGTAAAGGAGGGATCAGTATGAAATATGTTTGCTTAAAAGAATATTCAGGAAGTATGTCAGATTTCAACAGTTAATTGTCTGAAACTCTGTTGTTTCTGTTGCCAAAGCAAATATGTTTTACAGACAACCTATGAATTGTATGATGACGCCTTTTTAAACATTGCACTCTACAGACACTGCAATAAGAACGATGAAAGGGTTGATCACTATCATTTGATATTTTTTGTCTTACTAAAAGCTGTTGATGAGCACTTATTGATTTTGATGCAACAACAATTAGACATTTTTATGTTGTTCATCTTTATCACTTGTCAATTTGTTGAAAAAAATGATACTATACGTGAAGGGACATAAAATTCGATATTTTTCTTTTGTGATTCACACGAATCATTCAATTTAAAAACAGTTTCCAATTTATTTATTTTATCACATTTGCCTTGTTCTCATGCTATTCTTTGTTGAAGAGATATATAGATATATTCCGTAGAATTTTAAGTGATTGTGTCCTTCAAACTTTGCTTTCATCAAATAATCTTCCATGTGCATCCTTGCAGACCTTTTGCAATCTAGTTGTCAATTTGTTGATGTAATCTGAAGAGATTTCACCCTATGCTTCCCAAAGCACCTCCCACAATTTGAATTGGCTTGATGGGAACTTCTTATTTACCTTATGGTCAAGCTGCTCCCATAACAGCTCAATAGGGTTGAGATCTTTTGACTGTGTTGGCCACTTCATTAAAAACAGAATATAAGCTGACTGGTTCTCCCTACATAATTCTTGCATAGTTTGGAGCTGTGCTTTGAGCCATCTTGTTGTAGGAAGAACGTAGCTCCAATTAGAAGCCATCCACAGAGTATGGCATGGCGTTGCAGAATGGAGTTATAGCCATCCTTCTTCAAGGTCACTTTTGCCCTGTGTAAATCTCCCACTTTACCACCACTAAAGAATCCTCAGACCATCACATCCTATCCACTATCCTTGGGGTCAAGTACTCCTCCAACAGCTTTTCATTTGGTCTGCATCTCACAAATGTTCTTTTTTGGGACCCAAACACCTCAAACTTAGATTTGTCTGTCCATATAACTTTTTCTCAGTCTTCCTCTGTCCAGTGTCTGTGTTCTTTTGCCGATTTTAATCTTGTCTTATAATTGGCCCATCTGAGATAGACTTTCTCTTTGCAACTTTGCCTAGAAGACTGGTGTTCTAAATTTTTTATGGGCCCATAAGAATGCAGGACCTGCATCACTTCCGGTGACGAGGCATCAGCTGTTCAATGTGTGAGGCACTCAATGTGCATGTATGTGCGGCCCGACATTGCACAAACAGCTGTTCCAGTTGAATCAAATGGTTGAGGACTTCTATAGACATTAGCCTTCATTGCGCATGCACAAGCAACACCCACCGTGCCTGCACGCATGGCCCGAATTTGCATGATAGCTGTTCAGAGAGTCCAGGAATTTTATAGGCAAGTTGTCTTCAATGCGCATGCGCATTGCCATACATTAATAAAACACTTGGAACCTATATGAAGCCAAAATTAACAACATTTACAGCATAGAGGGGCCACAAAATTTAACGGTTGTCTAGACTCAGGGGGTACACAGACTGGACAGTACACTACACAGTAAACACAATCAGGAAAACATCCATAACATTTCTAGACCAGTCTATGCGAATGCGTGAAACGTCACTTAAAATTGCTGATTGGCTGACAATGTCTTTTAATATTATACATAAAATATTTGCTGATCATGTTTAATGTGTAGGGTATGATCCAGCCTGTGTACCCCCTGAGTCTAGACAACCGTTACATTTCGTGGTCCCTCTATGCTGTAAATGTTGCTAATTTTAGCTTCATATATGTTCTCTGTGTTTTGTTTTTTTATGTACGGCAGCACGCATGCACACTGAAGGCAACTCACCTGTAGAAATCCTCGACCCTCTGATTCAGCTGATCATGCAAAGTTGGGCCGAACGCATGCATGGTAAGTGTTGTGCGCACCTGCGCACCGAAGGCGACTTGCCTATAGAAATCCTCGACCCTCTGATCAGCTGATCCAGTTAATCAGAGGGTCGAGGATTTCTATAGGCAAGTCGCCTTCGGTGCGCAGGTGCGCACAACACTTACAGCGTTGTTAAATTTTATATTCATGTAGACAAGATTATTAAATTAGACATATAAAAAAAAAGCACATGTGAAGTGAATTACCAATGAAATATCAATGTAAAATTCTCTCAATGCAAAAGAATGCTGGAGTTTTCTCAGTGTAAAGTGAAAAAAAAACAAGCTATCAAATAAATAATGAATTAATAAAAATTATGTTAAAAACATATTTTTTTGGGATTGGAAAGACCCTGAATTTGAAAAATACATGAAACTCAAATAACGTTATTTAGTGCGTACACAGGTTAAGGAGCTGTAAAGGAGGGATCAGTATGAAATATGTTTGCGTAAAAGAATATTCAGGAAGTATGTCAGATTTCAACAGTTAATTGTCTGAAACTCTGTTGTTTCTGTTGCCAAAGCAAATATGTTTTACAGACAACCTATGAATTCTAGGTGAATAAACTTCTGGGGGAGAGGTGAATAGGGATTGTTAAGTCTCTTATAGAATCCTAAAAGGGGTAAACCTAAGTATCCTCAGATAGGCAGTGCCTAATACCCAAATATAATAAGACATGGACAGAGAGGACAGCTCTAACTATTAAAGTGTAAAATATAACTTTTATTGTTCAGAATTTAAAATAAATTCAAAACATATAAATACATATATAACACATTCAGATCATACTGGAATTATAAAAGACAAATTTTACTCGTATCAGTGTTGGAATAAAAGTCTTTATATAGTATTATATTACAAAGTCAATCAATATAAAACTGATGAAAAGATAAATCTCTCTATTCCATTATTGTTAGATGTGATTACGTCAGAAAGAGATTGAGAGACATACAAAGGGGAGCGCATTAGAGCATTTGGGTATTACTCATGAAGGATAGAAAATGTATGAATTAGAACTTAACTTTATTCATTGTGACAAATTGTCTAGATTTTGGGGCCTAGTTATCATGCCGTCTACTTACCTGCCTTCGCCGGTTCAATACGCCCGCCTAAGCTCGCCTACCTTCGCCACCGCGGACCTGAAAAATTTAGCCTAAATTATCAAAAAAGCTGTCAAAAAGCCGCGCACCAAGTACTGTGATAGTTATCACTCATCCGATCTTGCTGCTCTTCGGCTTTTTGACAGCTTTATTGCTAGCCTGTCAGTAAGCACCCACACTAAACTACACTGTTCTACCCCCTATACCGGTGCCCCCGGAGCCCCCCGCAACTCAATAAAGTTATTAACCCCTAAACCGCCACTCCTAGACCCCGCCGCAACTCTTATAAATGTATTAACCCCTAAACCGCCGCTCCCGGACACCGCCGCCACCTACATTATACCTAGTAACCCCTATCCTGCCCCCCCTATACCATCGCCACCTATAATAAAGTTATTAACCCCTATCCTGCTGATCCCGGACCTCACCGCAACTAAATAAAGTTATTAACCCCTAAACCGCCGCTCCCGGACCCCGCCGCAACCTATATTAAACTTATTAACCCCTAATCTGCCCCCCTACACCGTCACCACCTATAATAAATTTATTAACCCCTATCCTGCCCCCCCTACACCGCTGCCACTGTAATAAAATTATTAACCCCTAAACCTAAGTCTGACACAAACCCTAAAACCCCCCTAACTTAAATATTAATTAAATAAATCTAAATAATATTTCTCTAATTACCTAACGGCTAGATTTAGAGTTTTGTCGGTAAGGACCCGCGTAGCTAACGCTGGCTTTTTTCTGGCCGCACCATAAAAATAACTCTGGTATTGACAGTCCACATAAAGGCTGCGTTAGGCTCCAAAAAAGGAGCGTAGAGCATATTTAACGCAGCTTCAACTCTCGATACCAGAGTTGCTTACGGACGCGGCCAGCCTCAAAAACGTGCTCATGCACGATTCCCCCATAGGAAACAATGGGGCTGTTTGAGCTGAAAAAAAACCTAACACCTGCAAAAAAGCCGCGTTCAGCTCCTAACGCAGCCCCATTGTTTGCTATGGGGAAACACTTCCTACGTCTGCACCTAACACCCTAACATGTACCCCGAGTCTAAACACCCCTAGCCTTACACTTATTAACCCCTAATCTGTCGCCCCCGCTATCGCTGACCCCTGCATATTATTTTTATCCCCTAATCTGCCGCTCCGTAAACCGCTGCTACTTACATTATCCTTATGTACCCCTAATCTGCTGCCCTTAACACCGCCGACCAGTATATTATATTTATTAACCCCTAATCTGCCCCCCACAACGTCGCCTCCATCTGCCTACACTTATTAACCCCTAATCTGCCGAGCGGACCGCACCGCTACTATAATAAAGTTATTAACCCCTAATCCGCCTCACTAACCCTATAATACACTGTGTGCAGAATTATTAGGCAAATGAGTATTTTGACCACATCATCCTCTTTATGCATGTTGTCTTACTCCAAGCTGTATAGGCTCGAAAGCCTACTACCAATTAAGCATATTAGGTGATGTGGATCTCTGTAATGAGAAGGGGTGTGGTCTAATGACATCAACACCCTATATCAGGTGTGCATAATATTAAGCAACTTCCTTTCCTTTGGCAAAATGGGTCAAAAGAAGGACTTGACAGGCTCAGAAAAGTCAAAAATAGTGAGATATCTTGCAGAGGGATGCAGCACTCTTAAAATTGCAAAGCTTCTGAAGCGTGATCATCGAACAATCAAGCGTTTCATTCAAAATAGTCAACAGGGTTGCAAGAAGCGTGTGGAAAAACCAAGGCGCAAAATAACTGCCCATGAACTGAGAAAAGTCAAGCGTGCAGCTGCCAAGATGCCACTTGCCACCAGTTTGGCCATATTTCAGAGCTGCAACATCACTGGAGTGCCCAAAAGCACAAGGTGTGCAATACTCAGAGACATGGCCAAGGTAAGAAAGGCTGAAAGACGACCACCACTGAACAAGACACACAAGCTGAAACGTCAAGACTGGGCCAAGAAATATCTCAAGACTGATTTTTCTAAGGTTTTATGGACTGATGAAATGAGAGTGAGTCTTGATGGGCCAGATGGATGGGCCCGTGGCTGGATTGGTAAAGGGCAGAGAGCTCCAGTCCGACTCAGACGCCAGCAAGGTGGAGGTGGAGTACTGGTTTGGGCTGGTATCATCAAAGATGAGCTTGTGGTGCCTTTTCGGGTTGAGGATGGAGTCAAGCTCAACTCCCAGTCCTACTGCCAGTTTCTGGAAGACACCTTCTTCAAGCAGTGGTACAGGAAGAAGTCTGCATCCTTCAAGAAAAACATGATTTTCATGCAGGACAATGCTCCATCACACGCGTCCAAGTACTCCAGAGCGTGGCTGGCAAGAAAGGGTATAAAAGAAGAAAATCTAATGACATGGCCTCCTTGTTCACCTGATCTGAACCCCATTGAGAACCTGTGGTCCATCATCAAATGTGAGATTTACAAGGAGGGAAAACAGTACACCTCTCTGAACAGTGTCTGGGAGGCTGTGGTTGCTGCTGCACGCAATGTTGATGGTGAACAGATCAAAACACTGACAGAATCCATGGATGGCAGGCTTTTGAGTGTCCTTGCAAAGAAAGGTGGCTATATTGGTCACTGATTTGTTTTTGTTTTGTTTTTGAATGTCAGAAATGTATATTTGTGAATGTTGAGATGTTATATTGGTTCACTGGTAAAAATAAATAATTGAAATGGGTATATATTTGTTTTTTGTTAAGTTGCCTAATAATTATGCACAGTAATAGTCACCTGCACACACAGATATCCCCCTAAAATAGCTATAACTAAAAACAAACTAAAAACTACTTCCAAAAATATTCAGCTTTGATATTAATGAGTTTTTTGGGTTCATTGAGAACATGGTTGTTGTTCAATAATAAAATGAATCCTCAAAAATACAACTTGCCTAATAATTCTGCACTCCCTGTAAATAGTATTAACCCCTAATCTGCCCTCCCTAACATCACCGACACCTAACTTCAATTATTAACCCCTAATCTGCCGACCGGAGCTCACCACTATTCTAATAAATGTATTAACCCCTAAAGCTAAGTCTAACCCTAACACTAACACCCCCCTAACTTAAATATAATTTAAATCTAACGAAATTAATTAAATCTTATTAAATAAATTATTCCTATTTAAAGCTAAATACTTACCTGTAAAATAAATCCTAATATAGCTACAATATAAATTATAATTATATTATAGCTATTTTAGGATTAATATTTATTTTACAGGTAACTTTGTATTTATTTTAACCAGGTACAATAGCTATTAAATAGTTAAGAACTATTTAATAGCTAAAATAGTTAAAATAATTACAAAATTACCTGTAAAATAAATCCTAACCTAAGTTACAATTAAACCTAACACTATACTATCATTAAATTAATTAAATAAAATACCTACAATTACCTACAATTAAACCTAACACTACACTATCAATACATTAATTAAATACAATACCTACAAATAACTACAATGAAATAAACTAACTAAAGTACAAAAAATAAAAAAGAACTAAGTTACAAAAAATAAAAAAATATTTACAAACATAAGAAAAATATTACAACAATTTTAAACTAATTACACCTACTCTAAGCCCCCTAATAAAATAACAAAGACCCCCAAAATAAAAAATGCCCTACCCTATTCTAAATTACTAAAGTTCAAAGCTCTTTTACCTTACCAGCCCTGAACAGGGCCCTTTGCGGGGCATGCCCCAAGAAGTTCAGCTCTTTTGCCTGTAAAAAAAAACACATACAATACCCCCCCCCCCAACATTACAACCCACCACCCACATACCCCTAATCTAACCCAAACCCCCCTTAAATAAACCTAACACTAAGCCCCTGAAGATCATCCTACCTTGTCTTCACCTCACCGGGTATCACCGATCGGTCCTGGCTCCAAAATCTTCATCCAACCCAAGCGGGGGCTGGCGATCCATCATCCGGTGGCTGAAGAGGTCCAGAAGAGGCTCCAAAGTCTTCATCCTATCCGGGAAGAAGAGTAGATCCGGACCGGCAACCATCATCTTCCAAGCGGCATCTTCTATCTTCATCCGATGAGGACCGGCTCCATCCTGAAGACCTCCACCGCGGACCCATCTTCATCCGGCGATGTCCAACTGAAGAATGACGGTTCCTTTAAGGGACGTCATCCAAGATGGCGTCCCTCGAATTCCGATTGGCTGATAGGAATCAGCCAATCAGAATCAAGTTCAATCCGATTGGCTGATCCGATCAGCCAATCAGATTGAGCTTGCATTCTATTGGCTGATTGGAACAGCCAATAGAATGCGAGCTCAATCTGATTGGCTGATCGGATCAGCCAATCGGATTGAACTTGATTCTGATTGGCTGATTCCATCAGCCAATCAGAATATTCCTACCTTAATTCCGATTGGCTGATAGAATCCTATCAGCCAATCTGAATTCGAGGGACGCCATCTTGGATGACATCATTTAAAGGAACCGTCATTCTTCAGTCGCCGGATGAAGATGGGTCCGCGGTGGAGGTCTTCAGGATGGAGCCGGTCCTCATCGGATGAAGATAGAAGATGCCGCTTGGAAGATGATGGTTGCCGGTCCGGATCTACTCTTCTTCCCGGATAGGATGAAGACTTTGGAGCCTCTTCTGGACCTCTTCAGCCACCGGATGATGGATCGCCAGCCCCCGCTTGGGTTGGATGAATATTTTGGAGCCAGGACCGATTGGTGATACCCGGTGAGGTGAAGACAAGGTAGGATGATCTTCAGGGGCTTAGTGTTAGGTTTATTTAAGGGGGGTTAGATTAGGGGTATGTGGGTGGTGGGTTGTAATGTTGGGGGGGGGTATTGTATGTGTTTTTTTTTACAGGCAAAAGAGCTGAATTTCTTGGGGCATGCGCCGCAAAGGGCCCTGTTCAGGGCTGGTAAGGTAAAAGAGCTTTGAACTTTAGTAATTTAGAATAGGGTAGGGCATTTTTTATTTTGGGGGTCTTTGTTATTTTATTAGGGGGCTTAGAGTAGGTGTAATTAGTTTAAAATTGTTGTAATATTTTTCTTATGTTTGTAAATATTTTTTTATTTTTTGTAACTTAGTTCTTTTTTATTTTTTGTACTTTAGTTAGTTTATTTCATTGTAGTTATTTGTAGGTATTGTATTTAATTAATGTATTGATAGTGTAGTGTTAGGTTTAATTGTAGGTAATTGTAGGTATTTTATTTAATTAATTTAATGATAGTATAGTGTTAGGTTTAATTGTAACTTAGGTTAGGATTTATTTTACAGGTAATTTTGTAATTATTTTTAACTATTTTAGCTATTAAATAGTTCTTAACTATTTAATAGCTATTGTACCTGGTTAAAATAAATACAAAGTTGCCTGTAAAATAAATATTAATCCTAAAATAGCTATAATATAATTATAATTTATGTTGTAGCTATATTAGGATTTATTTTACAGGTAAGTATTTAGCTTTAAATAGGAATAATTTATTTAATAAGAGTTAATTAATTTAGTTAGATTTAAATTATATTTAAGTTAGGGGGTGTTAGTGTTAGGATTAGACTTAGCTTTAGGGGTTAATACATTTATTAGAATAGCGGTGAGCTCCGGTCGGCAGATTAGGGGTTAATAATTGAAGTTAGGTGTCGGCGATGTTAGGGAGGGCAGATTAGGGGTTAATACTATTTATTATAGGGTTAGTGAGGCGGATTAGGGGTTAATAACTTTATTATAGTAGCGGTGCGGTCCGCTCAGTAGATTAGGGGTTAATAAGTGTAGGCAGGTGGAGGCGACGTTGAGGGGGCAGATTAGGGGTTAATAAATATAATATAGGGGTCGGCGGTGTTAGGGGCAGCAGATTAGGGGTACATAAGGATAACGTAGGTGGCGGTCGGCAGATTAGGGGTTAAAAAAATTTAATTGAGTGGCGGCGATGTGGGGGGGCCTCGGTTTAGGGGTACATAGGTAGTTTATGGGTGTTAGTGTACTTTAGAGTACAGTAGTTAAGAGCTTTATGAACCGGCGTTAGCCCAGAAAGCTCTTAACTACTGACTTTTTTCTGCGGCTGGAGTTTTGTCGTTAGAATTCTAACGCTCATTTCAGACACGACTCTAAATACCGGAGTTAGGAAAATCCCATTGAAAAGATAGGATACGCAATTGACGTAAGGGGATCTGCGGAATGGAAAAGTCGCGGCTGAAAAGTGAGCGTTAGACCCTTTTTTGAGTGACTCCAAATACCGGAGGTAGCCTAAAACCAGCAACAACGCTGGTTTTCACGGCTACCGCCAAACTCCAAATCTAGGGCCTAAGTTATCCTATTTAAAACTAAGTACTTACCTTTTAAAATAAACCCTAATATAGCTACAATATAAATAATAATTATATTGTAGCTATCTTAGGCTTTATTTTTATTTTACAGGAACTTTCAATTTATTTTAACTAGGTTACAATAGCTATTAAATAGTTTATTAACTATTTAATAGCCTACCTAGCTAAAATAAAGAGAAATTACCTGTAAAATAAAAACTAACCTAAGTTACAATTACACCTAACACTACACTATACTTAAATAAATTATTCCTATTTAAAACTAAATACTTACCTGTAAAATAAACCCTAAGATAGCTACAATGTAATTAATAATTACATTGATAGCTATTTTAGGATTTATATTTATTTTACAGGTAACTTCTTATTTATTTTAGCTAGTTAGAATAGTTATTAAATAGTTATTAACTATTTAATAACTACCTAGCTAAAAGAAATACAAAATTACCTGTAAAATAAATCCTAACCTAAGTTACAATTAAAACCTAATACTACACTATCATTAAATTAATAAAATAAATTACCTACAAATAACTACAATTAAATACAATTACATAAACTAACTTGAAGTACAAAAAATAAAAAAAGCTAAGTTACAAAAAATAAAAAAAATAAGTTACAAACATTTAAAAATATTACAACAATTTTAAGCTACTTACACCTAATCTAAGCCCCCTAATAAAATAAACAAAGCCCCCCCAAAATAAAAAAAAAATGCCCTACCCTATTCTAAATTAAAAAGTTCAAAGCTCTTTTACCTTACCAGCCTTAAAAGGGCCTTTTGCGGGGCATTGCCCCAAAGAATTCAGCTCTTTTGCCTGTAAAAGAAAAATACAACCCCCCCAACATTAAAACCCACCCCACACCACATACCCCTAATCTAACCCAAACCCCCCCTTAAATAACCTAACACTACCCCTCTGAAGATCATCCTACCTTTAGTCGTCTTCCAGCCAGCCGACCCACCGATAGAACCGAAGAGGAGATCCGAGTGGCAGAAGTCCCATCATCCAAGGGGGCGCTGAAGAAATCTTCCATCGATGAAGTCATCATCCAGGCGGCGCTGAAGAAATCTTCCATCCGGGCGATGTCATCTTCCAAGCGGCGTATTCAATCTTCATCCCATCCGGAGCGGAGCAGAGCCATCTTCAGACGAGCCGACGCGGAGCCATCCTCTTCTTCCCGATGACTACGACGACCATGGATATTCCCTTTAAGGGATGTCATCCAAGATGGCGTCCCTTCAATTCCGATTGGCTGATAAGGATTCTATCAGCCAATCGGAATTAAGGTAGGAAAAATTCTGATTGGCTGATTGAATCAGCCAATCAGATTGAAGTTCAATCCGATTGGCTGATCCAATCAGCCAATCAGATTGAGCTCGCATTCTATTGGCTGTTCCGATCAGCCAATAGAATGCCAAGCTCAATCTGATTGGCTGATTGGATCAGCCAATCAGATTGAACTTCAATCTGATTGGCTGATACAATCAGCCAATCAGATTTTTCCTAACTTAATTCCGATTGATGCTTACGTCACTAAATTCTACTTTTGCCGTGT
Organism: Bombina bombina; assembly: GCF_027579735.1. Classification (NCBI taxonomy): domain Eukaryota; kingdom Metazoa; phylum Chordata; class Amphibia; order Anura; family Bombinatoridae; genus Bombina; species Bombina bombina. The sequence continues at coordinate 436,844,151 of NC_069502.1, read as the reverse complement.
CTAGGGCTTGATCTACCTAAGGTGAATCAGCCTACGCCACAAATACGCTGTTGAATTCCAGCGTATTTGAGGTTGACGGCTTGATAACTAGGCCCCATTGCCCGTACACAGCAATCTGTGTATACATTGACATCACTTTCTAATCTTGTAAATGATATGTTTAAAATTATTTTTTGTTCAAGGGTGGAAAGTAGTGCTAAAAATTTACAAAAATACTATAGTATTCCAAAGTCCAATCAATATAATAACCTAAAGTGAGAAGATAGATCTCTCCATTCCAATATTGTTAGATCTGATTTCATCAGAAAGGGTTGAGAAGACACAAGAAGGGATGCGCAGTAGCGTATTTAGATGTTATTCATAAAGAATAGAAAAACACTGTATATTCATATATTTTGTATTGGGGGAGGGAAGACAGTGTAATTCAAAAGAAGTTCCCTTAAAAATGATAGTCATTCTTCATGTTTTAAGACCATAGTTTATGTTATTTTAAGATTTCTAGGGCACAGTATATTTTGTTTATACAGAGTATCAGTATTATACTCATATATAGTTATTGAGGCTGTAAAGATTATTTAGTTAAGAGATAAATATATGTATATAATCTTTAACAGGAATATCGATTACTCCAGATTTATCCTTATTGGACTTGATCGTCAGTTTGTCCTATAAAAATGGACCAAAACTTAATTGCTCATTTAGACCTTTCGGAACAATGGTCTGTAGGCAAAATAATCCATTTTGTTTCTTCTCTGAGGAGCATTGTTTCTATAGTGACCCATCTTATGCCTGGTTTTACCTTTTGTAGGATCCAGCATTTTTAGTTCTGCTTTTCCTCCATGATTCATTAGAAAAACATAATTTATGCTTACACTGATAAATTTATTTCTCTTGTGATGTATCGAGTCCACGGATTCATCCTTACTTGTGGGATATTCTCCTTCCCTACAGGAAGTGGCAGAGAGAGCACCCACAGCAGAGCTGTCTATCTAGCTCCCCCCCTTAGCTCCACCCCCCAGTCATTCGAACCGAAGGCTAGGAAGAAAAAGGAGAAACCAAAAGGAAAGAGAGGTAGCCGTAGCCTTTTGGGCCTCTCCGCTTACCAGAATAAACAACAAAAAATTAAGATGTTTGACGGAAATCTTTGGTTGTTTGTAAGTAGAACTTTAAAGCATGAACCACATCAAGATTGTGCAAACAGACGTTCCTTCTTTGATGAGGATTAGGACACAGAGAAGGAACAACAATCTCTTGATTGATATTCTTATTAGAAACAACCTTAGGAAGAAAACCAGGTTTGGTACGCAAAACCACCTTATCTGCATGGAAAATAAGATAAGGTGAATCACACTGTAAAGCAGATAGCTCAGAAACTCTTCGGGCCGAAGAGATAGCAACTAAGAAACAAAACTTTCCCAAGATAGAAGCTTAATATCTATGGAATGCATAGGTTCAAACAGAACCCCTTGAAGAACTCTAAGGACTAAGTTAGGCTCCAAGGCGGAGCAACAGGCCTTAAATACAGGCTTAATTTCTGACCATAGCCTGACTAAAGTTTGAACATGTGGGATATCTGCCAGACGTTTTTGTAGTAGAATAGACAAAGCAGATATTTGTCCTTTTAGAGAACTAGCTGATAATCCCTTCTCCAAACCTTCTTGGAGAAAAGACAATATTCTAGGAATCCTAATCTTACTCCACGAGTAACCTTTGGATTCACACCAATAAGATATTTGCGCCAAATCTTATGATAGATCTTCCTGGTGACAGGTTTTCTAGCCTGAATCAGGATATCAATGACCGACTCAGAGAACCCACGCTTTGATAGAATTAGGCGTTCAATCTCCAAGCAGTCAGACGCAGAGAAAATAGATTTGGATGCGAGAACGGACCTTGGATTAGAAGGTCCCGCCTCATTGGCAGGGTCCACGGTGGAACCGAGGACATGCCCACTAGGTCTGCATACCAAGTCCTGCGTGGACACGCAGGTGCTATCAGAATCACCGAAGCTCTCTCCTGCTTGATTCTGGCAACCAGATGTGGGAGGAGAGAAAGCGTTTGAAATACATTGTCCAGATTGAAGGACCAAGGTACTGCTAGAGCATCTATCAGTACCGCCTTGGGATCCCGGGACCTGGACCCGTAATGAGGAAGTTTGGCATTCTGACGCAATGCCATCAGATCCAATTCTGGTGTGCCCCATAGCTGAATCAGCTGAGCAAATACCTCCGGATGGAGTTCCCACTCCCCCGGATGAAAAGTCTGACGAATTAGAAAATCCGCCTCCCAGTTCTCTACTCCTGGAATGTGGAATGCTGAGAGATGGCAAGAGTGATCATCTGCCCATCGGATTATTTTGGTTACCTCCATCATCGCTAGAGAACTCCTTGTTCCTCCTTGATGATTGATATAAGCTACAGTCATGATGTTGTCCGACTGAAACCTGATTAATTTGGCTGCAGCAAGCTGAGGCCACACCTGAAGCGCCTTGAATATAGCTCTCAATTCTAGGATGTTTATCGGAAGAAGAGATTCCTCCCGAGACCATAAGCCCTGTGCTTTCAAGGAGTTCCAGACTGCACCCCAGCCTAGCAGGCTGGCATCTGTTGTTACAATGAGCCACTCTGGCCTGTGGAAGTACATTCCCTGAGACAGGTGGTCCTGAGACAACCACCAGAGAAGAGAATCTCTGGTCTCCTGGTCCAGATACAGTTGAGGAGATAAATCTGCATAATCCCCATTCCACTGTGTGAGCATGCATAGTTGCAGTGGTCTGAGGTGTAGCCGGGCAAAATGTCCATTGTCGCTACCATGAGTCCGATTACCTCCATACACTGAGCCACAGATGGCCCAGGAATGGAATGAAGAGTTCAGCAAGTGGTTAAGAGTTTTGATTTTCTGAGCTCCGTCAGAAATATTTTCATTTCTACCGAATCTATCAGAGTCCCTAGAAAGGAAACTCTTGTAAGAGGGAAGAGAGAACTCTTTTTTTTTTTAGAATCAAAGTTTTTTATTGAGGAATACCAGATATACAAGGGTAACATACAATAAACATTATACATAGAATTGAAACACGTCACCTCTGAGGCTTTGTCAAGCGATTAACCTCTAGCATAACATAAAGTAAACACATTCTGGCATTACCTCTTTTTCGTTTTGTTTCCTATGTTATAACACAGAAAGAAGAAAAAAAAAACATTCACAGTTTAAATATCCATAACAACTTATACATCCTATAGTATGGTAGACTAAATATAACATAAAGATGTATTTGGATTCTATAGAAATAAAAAAGGGTTATAAGAAAACTATGTATTAACAATTGCGGATAAACAATGCTTATTTGTTCACTTACTATAAGGGTGAACAGTAGCTAAAGGTAAGGGCGGGGGGCGTAGCCATAGGTTATATTGGAGCTAACGAGTTTCCCAGGTTGTTATCATGAGGGCTGATCTCTAGAAGTATACTTAAGTGGAAACCTGATAAAAGTCCCTGGGCTTTTGTGTATAGAATGAATACGATTACATTCTGAATCAGTTATTCTCAAAGAGGGGTATTAGGATGTATGCACTATGAGATATAAGACAGATGATAGCATACATGGTATAAGATGAGATATAGGGGGCTTCTAGATAAGCTCCTCTCCTGGGAAGATGCCACCTACAGGTGATGAGGGAAAAGGGAGTAGGGGTATGACCCGCAGGCAACAAGTACCGGCGGGAAAGGGAGGAGAGGAGCCTAACAAAAATAAATGATGTAGTAATGAGTTGGCGCTGTGTCTGAAACTACATACCTAAATGATATAGGGCTAACTATGATATCTCCCCCCACGGGTTGTTGTCACCACTTGACAAAGCCGAAAAAGGGAAAAGGGATATGACCCACTCTCTCTAGAAGTGGGACAGGATGAAGGGAGATGGCTTTAACCCATGTCACTAGAGCAATAACTATCTAGATTTCCATCTATATAGAACATCTGAAGAACTAATATCAAGTGTAGAAGCACCTAGCCGCTAATTGCTCAAGTAGGGAGACAGGGAACCTTGTCAGATGTTAGTGGAATACTAAGAAAAGGTTACCTATCTAAAGCATACTTAGGTTATTGGATAGGACAGCCCTATAAAAGTATATTCGGATTTAGACAGTGATAACAACTTGGGGTGCCCCTTTTAAATTACCTGCTTACAAAATAGGATATAGAGATATATATATATATATACAGGGAGTGCAGAATTATTAGGCAAATGAGTATTTTGACCACATCATCCTCTTTATGCATGTTGTCTTACTCCAAGCTGTATAGGCTCGAAAGCCTACTACCAATTAAGCAAATTATGTGATGTGCATCTCTGTAATGAGAAGGGGTGTGGTCTAATGACATCAACACCCTATATCAGGTGTGCATAATTATTAGGCAACTTCCTTTCCTTTGGCAAAATGGGTCAAAAGAAGGACTTGACAGGCTCAGAAAAGTAAAAAATAGTGAGATATCTTGCAGAGGGATGCAGCACTCTTAAAATTGCAAAGCTTCTGAAGCGTGATCATCGAACAATCAAGCATTTCATTCAAAATAGTCAACAGGGTCGCAAGAAGTGTGTGGAAAAACCAAGGCGCAAAATAACTGCCCATGAACTGAGAAAAGTCAAGCGTGCAGCTGCCAAGATGCCACTTGCCACCAGTTTGGCAATATTTCAGAGCTGCAACATCACTGGAGTGCCCAAAAGCACAAGGTGTGCAATACTCAGAGACATGGCCAAGGTAAGAAAGGCTGAAAGACGACCACCACTGAACAAGACACACAAGCTGAAACGTCAAGACTGGGCCAAGAAATATCTCAAGACTGATTTTTCTAAGGTTTTTATGGACTGATGAAATGAGAGTGAGTCTTGATGGGCCAGATGGATGGGCCCGTGGCTGGATTGGTAAAGGGCAGAGAGCTCCAGTCCGACTCAGACGCCAGCAAGGTGGAGGTGGAGTACTGGTTTGGGCTGGTATCATCAAAGATGAGCTTGTGGGGCCTTTTCGGGTTGAGGATGGAGTCAAGCTCAACTCCCAGTCCTACTGCCAGTTTCTGGAAGACACCTTCTTCAAGCAGTGGTACAGGAAGAAGTCTGCATCCTTCAAGAAAAACATGATTTTCATGCAGGACAATGCTCCATCACACGCGTCCAAGTACTCCACAGTGTGGCTGACAAGAAAGGGTATAAAAGAAGAAAATCTAATGACATGGCCTCCTTGTTCACCTGATCTGAACCCCATTGAGAACCTGTGGTCCATCATCAAATGTGAGATTTACAAGGAGGGAAAACAGTACACCTCTCTGAACAGTGTCTGGGAGGCTGTGGTTGCTGCTGCACGCAATGTTGATGGTGAACAGATCAAAACACTGACAGAATCCATGGATGGCAGGCTTTTGAGTGTCCTTGCAAAGAAAGGTGGCTATATTGGTCACTGATTTGTTTTTGAATGTCAGACATGTATATTTTGTGAATGTTGAGATGTTATATTGGTTTCACTGGTAAAAATAAATAATTGAAATGGGTATATATTTTTTTTTTGTTAAGTTGCCTAATAATTATGCACAGTAATAGTCACCTGCACACACAGATATCCCCCTAAAATAGCTATAACTAAAAACAAACTAAAAACTACTTCCAAAACTATTCAGCTTTGATATTAATGAGCTTTTTGGGTTCATTGAGAACATGGTTGTTGTTCAATAATAAAATTAATCCTCAAAAATACAACTTGCCTAATAATTCTGCACTCCCTGTATATATATATATATATATATATATATATATATATATATATATATATATACATATATATATATATATATATATACATATATATATATATATATATATATATATATATATATATATATATATATGTAGTTCAGAACCCTATGGGGGAAACAGCATATGTAATTAAGTTAAGTATGGGAAATCTGTGAGGTGAGTCATCAGCAAGTAATTATACATATAGAACAGCATCTAACCCACTCTCAGCTTGTTATAGAAAGAGCCTCCTGACCTGTATAACACATGAGATCTTATGAGGCAAATCAAGAGTCAATCATAAAACCATGAGGGGAGAGTTCTGGCGGTGGAGGAATATAAGAATCTCTGTGAACCGATAAACCTCTGTTAGCAGCTGGGAACATCAACAGAAATGTGTAAACATGTAAGTTTAAGTAGCGTCTTCCCAGTTTAGAAACAAACCATTTTTGACATTAAATACAAGTGAATAAAAGTATCTCCAGACATTTACCCCTCACAGTACAGAAATATTACTCCTCAAATATACCACGATATTATATAAAGTGACAAAATGCTAATAACACAATAAGTCTCTAGTCAATATGGGGGACAATATGAGCTAGCATTAGGGCATACGTGCTGTTATTTAAAATCCTTAAATGAATAGTAAGTCCCATTCGCTGTAACTTATAGGTTAAGATCCACCCCTGTGGCAGGAATAAAACACATAATTCTGTGGCAAACCACCTCGGCCGCAGGTAGCTCCCAAAATAGATTGCCAAAGTCCCACAACAGGAGGGAGGTTATGGTATCAATGAGGCAGCATAAAGTCCAGGGGGATATTAATGCATAAACATAGGGCACATAAAAGCACATTTGACATATGTTGTATATCTCTAATAATATATCACCCCAATCGCCAACTTAGTATAATTCAATGTCAGGGGAGATGTAGCCTCCAACAAAACATAAGAACAGAGATATACTCCCATTAATATTTAAATAAGACATTTAGTGTGGACAAGTTTAGTATTCCAGACATGCGGCATCATAACATAAATTGCAACAAACACATGTGGGACCCAGCTCACAAGTCCTTAATGTCAGTTTGTGCTGTACTCTGTAGCCCTGTTTCTGAACCGATGCCCTCTGCGGGTGTAGCTCCCACCTCAGACTTCTGTTAGAAACTCATGGAGATGTGTGCATTGAACAGTAACCTAACTCCTTTCTGTAGCTATAATCCTAATATAGTGAGTATTGTTTATATAGTATGCAGTAATAAACATGGTATAATAGAGGCACTTCCCCACATAAGCTCAATATTTATAACAGCAGCAATAGATAATATATAGAGCGCCTGACAAATTAGGATAAGACCTAAGCCTCACACATGAATATCCTGAGATATAATAGTAAAAATGTACCACTGGTAATCTACAATAAAATATATATGGGGTTAAGACAAATGGCACTATTATACTTTATCAGTTAAATACAAATACCTGGTGTCACTAAGTATAAGGAGCACTAATATACATAGCAAAGAGCCGCAATGCTAACTTTCTGGTTGTGAGGGTATCTATGAGTAGTAGATGGAATTTTAGTTTTTGGGAAGAATAGTGAAGGCTGAATATAATATTTAGTAATAAACAAATGGAACCATATAAACAAAACATGGTTAAGCAGACTATTGGAGCATATAGACAAATAATTTGAACCACAAACTAAACAATAGTATGAATAAAAAATAAAACAAATAGGCATATGCTTCATGCGTAGTTCCAACTATACACAGTAGTTAAAATAAACCATAATAACCATGCTGAGTGCCTTGAAATTTAAACAGCAAGTACATAATCATTCACCCAGTAACAGAGAAATATAGTAGCTTTTAAACATAAATGATTAGATTTAACTATGAGCATATAATAAACCAATGCTATGTAATGCCTTAGAGACAATGAATCAAGAAAGGAACATGTTAACCCCTCTAATAAAGCAGGATATACTTCAGCCCACCCAAATCGCAATTATCTAGTCTGTTACCATATGCGAGTATGAGCTCGCTGCTGAAAATGTAATGTGCTGCACATTGCGTAATAAAGTTATTCTGCTAGGGCCTCAAGCAATAACTAGGAATACCAATAGTGAAAGTCTAAAGTCTCAAAATAGAGCTCACAAATAATTCCAAGCTCAGTCCCCAAGGAGCATCATTCCAGATTTGGGCTGGTGAGTCTCACAAATGTATCTTTATTTGTAAATACTTGGTGGGCAGCCCCTTTACAGTTCCTTTAACCCTAGCCGATCCCAACTCTACTGGTCTGTCTATGATAAAGTCCCATAAAAAAAACAGCTCCAGAGCCCCATATCGGTCAAAGACTGCAGGCAAAGAACTATTACCGCGACTAGCAATCTTGAGTGTAGTGCAGTCTCCATAGGGGTGGAGAACATGACCTGTATGGAAAGTAAGTCCAGAGCTAGCGTTGGCCATGTCTTCCTCTGAGGCAAGGTACATACCGGAGCAATTAGGTCGTTGCCGTATATCCCCTCATGTACTCCCGCATCTTTCTGAGCGTGAGACAGCTCCCAATCCGGCTCCACGTCCTGCCGCTCTATAGGGGTGATGTGTGGCTGTTTCTGTGAAGTCCCCTCAGCACTGCGCACTATTAGTGCTGTGGCTTGGCCAGTTGGTGAGTCTTGCTCATGAAGTTCCCCGTTAGAGCAATTGACCACAGCTCTGAAGGTGAGGAGGAGGTCTGCTCGTTGCCAGTCGAGTCAGGAGCTGAGCTGCGCAAGAAGGTAGGCCGGGTCTTCCATTCTGAAGATTCTTTGAGCTGTTTTTTGTTAAGGCGTACCACGGCTCCCACGTCAAGATAGATACTGGACAGTGATACTGCACTCCCGGTTCATGCAACTATAGAGGAAAGAAGGTTGCGTAGAAGCTTGTAACTTCGGATCAGGTCGTCAGACAAAACGGGTCTCTAGGAGTAAGGAGCTGGTAAAGTAAATATCCCCGATGGCTCCCTTGCTTGTGCTGTCGGCCACCATGTGGCTTTCTTGTTGGGCTTGAATCCCTCCTGCCATCTAAGTCACAGATTTTGGAAATCTACCAGCATGTAATAGGGATCTTCTGTTTATAGCTGGATAGGTTATGCCCCATGAAAAACAAATAAGCTTAGATAATAGGCATTAATACTCCATTAGTCCCCGAAGCACTGCAAAGATGCGTCCTGTCATGGCGGAGATTGGCTCCGCCCCCGAGAACTCTTTTTTATGTTCACCTTCCACCCATGAGATCTCAGAAAAGCCAACATAATGTCCATGTGAGACTTGGCTAGCTGAAAAGTCGATGCCTGGATTAAGATGTCGTCTAGATAAGGCGCCACTGCTATGCCCCGAGGTCGTAGAACTGCCAGAAGGGACCCTTGCACCTTTGTGAAAATTCTTGGAGCCGTGGCTAACCCAAAGGGAAGAGCCACAAACTGGTAATGCCTGTCTAGAAAGGCAAATCTGAGAAATTGATGATGATTTCTGTGAATAGGGATGTGTAGATACGCATCCTTTAAGTCCACGGTAGTCATATATTGACCTTCCTGGATCAGAGGCAGAATAGTCCAAATGGTCTCCATCTTGAATGATGGAACTTTGAGGAACTTGTTTAGAATTTTGAGATCCAAGATTGGTCTGAAAGTTCCCTCTTTTTTGGGAACCACAAACAGGTTTGAGTAGAACCCTAACCCCTGTTCCTCTTTTGGGACTGGGCGGATCACCCCCATGGTAAGAAGATCTTCTATACAGTGTAAGAACGCCTCTCTCTTTGTCTGGTTTACAGACAATCGAGAAATATGAAATCTCCCCCTTGGAAGGGAGTCTTTGAATTCCAGAAGATATCCCTGGGACACAATTTCTAAAGCCCAGGGATCGTGAACATCTCTTGCCCAAGCCTGAGCGAAGAGAGAGAGTCTGCCCCCTACTAGATCCGGTCCCGGATCGGGGGCTACCCCTTCATGCTGTCTTAGAGGCAGCTGCAGGCTTCTTGGCCTGTTTACCCTTGTTCCAAGCCTGGTTAGGTCTCCAGACTGACTTGGATTGGGCAAAATTCCCCTCTTGCTTTGTAACAGAGGAAGCTGAAATGAAACCACTCTTGAAGTTCCGAAAGGAACGAAAATTATTTTGTTTGATCTTCATCTTATTTGATCTATCCTGAGGAAGGGCATGACCTTTCCCTCCAGTGATGTCTGAAATAATCTTTTTCAGTTCAGGCCCGAATAGGGTCTTTCCTTTGAAAGGGATGTTCAAAAGTTTAGATTTAGATGACACATCAGCAGACCAGGACTTAAGCTATAATGCCCTGCGTGCTAAAATGGCAAAACCTGAATTCTTTGCCGCTAATATAGCCAGTTGAAAAGCGGCATCTGTAATAAAAGAATTAGCCAACTTAAGGGCCTTGATTCTGTCCACAATCTCCTCTAATGAAGTCTCCATCTGAAGAGCCTCTTCTAGAGCCTCAAACCAGAAAGCAGCTGCAGTAGTTACAGGAACAATGCACGCAATAGGTTGGAGAGAAAAACCCCGATGAACAAAAATTTTCTTCAGGAGACCCTCTAATTTTTTATCCATAGGATCTTTGAAAGCACAACTGTCTTCGATAGGTATAGTTGTATGCTTAGACAGAGTAGAAATAGCTCCCTCCACCTTAGGAACTGTCTGCCACAAGTCCCGCATGGTGTCAGATATGGGAAACATTTTCTTAAAAACAGGAGGGGGAGAGAACGGAATACCTGGTCTATCCCACTCCTTATTAATAATATTCACAATCCTCTTAGGGACTGGAAAAACATCAGTGTAAACAGGAACCTCTAAGAATTTATCAATTTTACACAATTTCTCTGGAACCACTATAGGGTCACAATCATCTAGAGTCGTTAGTACCTCCCTGAGCAATAAGCGGAGTTGTTCAAGCTTCAATTTAAAGGCCTTCATATCAGAATCTGTCTGAGGAAGCGTCTTTCCTGAATCAGAAATTTCTCCCTCAGATAACAAATCTCTCACCCCCTACTTCAGAGCATTGTGAGGGCATATCAGATACGGCTACTAAAGCGTGAGACGGCTCAGCATTTTTTCTAAACCCAGAGCTGTCCCGCTTTCCTTGTAAACCAGGCAGTTTAGATAAAACCTCTGTGAGGGTTGTATTCATAACTGTGGCCATGTCTTGTAAAGTAAAAGAATTTGACGCACTAGAGGTACTTGGCGTCACTTGTGCGGGCGTTACTGGTTGTGACACTTGGGGAGAGCTAGATGGCGAACCCTCATTTACTTCTGACTGAGAATCATCTATTGCTCTATTTTTAAGTGCTAATATATGTTCTTTATAGTTTATAATCAAAGAGGGGGAACTGCACAAAAGGTTCTTTCAGTAATTCAAATATAAACAGCGTTCTCGCTTAACTGTCCTAAAGTATACAGTCCTTATCCACAGAGCAGGGCACATGAATCAATTGCTAAGAAGTAAATAGGAGTCTGTCTTACCGCGTCCGGTCCGTGGGTGCGATCAAAGTTGCTGTATCTTGTTAGCAGACCGAAGTCCCTGTTAACACTTTCTCCCGGAAACCTCCTCCGATCCAGCGGTATCCAGGGTCTCCAGGTTTCCTGAATCGGCTCGGTACATAGTAGACACACCCTCCTCAGACGCGTGCAGTACTCTCCAATAGTTACTGTGTCTTGACGTGCTTGCCCTGCTCGGTATCGGACCAATCCGGAGTAGAAGTGGGAGGAGACACTCAAACCTATTGGTGTCTGCGTCCGTGCTCACTGTTGGGAATCCTCTGAATATTTCAACAAATGACAGGTCAGGAGCGCCGATAGATGAGAAAGGTAGCTTTTATTCAAGCATAAACAGTTACAACTTAAAAGTTCCAATATAATGGCTTACAAAGTAAAAACTCCATTTGCATAGATAGTAAACAAGCTTGACAGCAGCTGGTTGGTCAAATTGGAGAAAAGGAAAAAACAGCTGACATGTTTCGGCTTTGCAGACGTACTCTAAGCTGATAAAAAGTTAAAACCACGCGCCCTTTTTCTAGGGCCTTGCTTCCTCCAATTGGCCAAACAGTGAACCAATCCAAATGCTTTTGCTGACAAGCCGACATAACTTTTAACATAAACATAAAATAACATTTCTATTCATGTTACAAATTAATGCACACATCCCCAAATTATTAAATGGTGTTAGTCCAGTTCCAGTACATTGTTTCTGTATTTATCACTATCTAAATTTGAATACTACTATATTAATAGATATTGTTACCTGTTAATCACTTAAATAACTTTTTAGGTATCCATATTAATTATATCCTGAAATGTGCTGACTAAATGGGGATATGAGTGTGCTATTTGCTTGTAAAAAATGGGTTGCTAATATGAAAAGACCTGGAAAATGTGTGCCATCCTCTCATATTACCTGATAATGTATGAGCTATAAGAAAGCTGTATATTTACTTACTATGAGCTATACGAAAGCTGTATATTTATTTACTTACTGAAAGAACCTTTTGTGCAGTTCACCCTCTTTGATTGTTTTACATTTTGGGCGTGAATCCCGCTCACACTATACATTGGATCATTTGGTTAACTTCTTTTCACCGGAGTTGGGGGTTCATGATGAATACCGGGACTGACAGCAGTATGCAAGTTCAAGCACATATCTTTAATTCATTAAAGACTGCCACTGAAAGGGATGAGCATATAAGGGAAATTGATGCCATCTTTTCTACTGATCCAACAAAGTTAACTCTGACGGCCTTATCTGAGGATATGGAAGATTTGCTGATAAAAGAAAATAGACTCAAATGGGACATTATAACGTTAAACAAATATAATGAACTGGGTTTAATTCCTAGGGGATTACGTATAAATAAGTTTCCCACATTTGTAACTGAAGACAGAGAGTTTATACAATTATGGAATGACACTTTATCTGAATGTTCAGCTAGGTTGATGGTACTTTTAGTACAATATAAGACAACTCAGCTTAAAGTTATAACTGATAAGATTACTCTCATTCAGAATGAGCTAAACACACGTAGCTCAGAGTTAGATTACCCAGCACTTGATCAGATCCTTCAAGACACTATAGCCGAATCCAAACAATTATTACTAGATAAAAAGCACAACAAATTCATACGTGATCAGACAGATTTCAATAACAATTTGGCATACATTTGGAATCGTAAAGAACGTTTCTCCAGGAGGAGAGAATATAATTCTAGAAGGGGATTTGGCAATGTGAGAGGCAATAGACAGAGAGGCAGAGGAAGGAGAGGCCAGCACAGAATACAGTTCTCAGACAATGAAACTGACTCACAGGTTGAGAGCTCAGGTTCAGGAGGGGAGGATACTGATATAGGCTATACACCTTATCCGCTCAGTACTGATACACCACAACCCAGCCACGAAGTCACAACACAAGCAGTTAGGCCTAAGGAAGATAGCACACCTAAGGCATCTATCCTTAAGAATGCAAGACCCTATGCTTATTCCAAATATAATTTGAATAAACCTGAGACAATTGTGGGTAACAATTTTAATACTGTTACCAATATAGAAAAAGCACAGACCAATCAGGTTTTTTCGCTGCCCCCCCCCAAGAGGAGACGTGGGGGGGCAAGATACAAGAGATACTCCAAAGGGAGGATACACATTAATGAAAAAGTAAAAGATTCAGAGACTATGAGTATCATTAATCTGTCTACTTATGTATTGAATAAAGCAGAAACAAAAGTTTTGGAATTGGGTTTGGGATTTGTCCCTACTGTTAGTTTTAATCTTTTCAACACATTGTTGGACGTGAACAAACTAGTTAGGAAGTTGACGCTTCACAAACATTTTCAAAAATGTAAATCACAGAGGGTCTCTGTGGTGACTGACTTGGTTCAGTCACCAATTGGAGCTTTGGTGCAAGAGGATACATTGAGTTTTGGAGAACAGTGTGATGTTAGAGCTCTGCAAACATTAATGGATGAGGATGAGTCCAACATGGATGATTCACAAACTGTTCTGCCCAAATTCAAAAAGCCCTCAAAATTCGATCCAGTTCAAGACAGAGGTTCCGTAATTGAAAAGTTTCACTTGAGAGTAGAAAAAGATCTCACGAATCTACACTATCCAATATATATACAAGCCGAATATCACAGCGACTGAGAGACAGGCATTACAAAAACTAAGTGAGAACCCTAATCTGGTGATTCGCTCAGCAGACAAGGGGGGGTCTGTAGTTATCCTTGACAAGGATGATTTTGTCTTGGAGGCAAACAGACAACTTTCAAACATAAAGGAATACAGGGTATTGAACTCTGACCCTACAAAGGATTTTCAGAGGCAGCTTAAGGATCTTATTGATGATGGTCTCGAATTGGGACTACTAGATAAAGATACTGGTGAATATCTATTTGTGAGCCACCCCAGAATGCCAATATTTAACCACCTACCCAAAGTGCACAAGTCACTTGCAGATGTTAGAGGTAGGCCCATTGTCAGTGGCATTGGGTCACTCTTTGAACCTCTATCGGAGTGGCTTGATGCACTTTTACAACCAATGATCAGACGTCTGTCAAGTTATGTTATAGACACCAAACACGTTTTAAATTTGGTGTCAGACATTGACTGGCAAGAGAGTTACAGGTGGGTCACAGTTGATGCGAAATCTCTCTACTCTTCTATCCACCATGAGAATGTGCTGGAAGCGGTCGACTACTACATGAAGAAATATTATGGCAATCACTCCACACTATGTGATTATGTGAATAGAGTCACACTTTTTCTTTTGACGCACAATTTCTTCGAGTTTGATGGCAGCTTCTTTCTCCAAATATGTGGTACTGCCATGGGGGCTAAATTTGCCCCCTCCTAGGCCAACCTGTTTATGCGTTGGTGGGAGGAGTGCCACATATTTGGAGAAAGAAACCCATATATAGACGATATAGTCTTTTTCAGGAGATTTATTGATGATCTCCTGTTTGTGTGGAGAGGCAGCAAAACGGGAGTTGATGCTTTTATTGACTACCGAAATGACAATGACAAAGGGATTGAATTCACCTTTGAAAGTGACAGTAGCAGCATCAACTACCTTGATGTCACCCTTATAGGTAAAATTGGTGAGAAAGTAACTTCCATTATTTATAGGAAGCCAATAACAGGGAACACGTTGCTTCACGCAAAAGCTGTCACCCCCAACACGTGTTTGGAGCAGTAGCAAAGGGAGCAGTACATAAGGGTCAAAAGAAACTGCAGCATCATGACCACTAAGTGATGGGAGAGTAATGAGTTAACAAGGAGACTCAAAAACAAAGGTATGAGCATAGAATAAATCAAAAAAGCTAGAAAGTTAGCTGAAGGATTAGAAAGGGAAAGACCTTTTACTACCCAAGGATAAGACCATCCATCTCAAAAACAATTTGAAAAAGGCCCACTTTTCATCACAAATTTTTCCATGGAATACAGTGAAATTTATGGCACTCCTTAAGAAGCATTTTAATATGCTTTCTGCAGATGATGATCTAATGGATGTTGCCAATCAGGTTGTCATTTGCCTATAAAAGGAACATGACAATTGGTAACAAGGTGGCTCCTATCAACCTCAAGACCGTACAGCCAGGAGGCTCAGCCTGGCTAACAGTGAAGGGAATGCACAGATGCAATTTCTGGTACTGTGTGGCTGTGAAAAGGTAATTTGTGGAGATACTTTTCAAGTCCACAACCACAGGTCAGTCCTTTGAAATAAAGTCTTGTATCACATGTAGATCTAAGCATGTCATTTATTTGATCATTTGCATAATTTGCAAAATTCAATATGTAGGTCTTACGACGAGAGAGATAAGGTCACGCATTAGGGAACACCTTTCAACAATTAGGATTAGCAGATCAAGTACCCCATTGGTTCAACATTTTGCACAGAATCATGATAAAGGGACTGACAGCTTCAGAAGGACGGCCATAGAGAAGATTTTTGCTCCATCAAGAGGGGGCGACAGAGAGGTACTCTTGGGTAGACAGGAGGTGTTCTGGATTTTCAAATTGGGGAACAGAACACCTTCTGGGCTAAACTCTTCCTATGACTTGATTAATTACTGGCATTGAGATAATCTATAGAGATGTATACAGAAAATTTGTCCTAAAAAGGACTAGGCTCTCTTAGGAAATAATACACCTCATTCTCGCATCATATGCAAAATGACATATTCTGTAGTAAGTAAATATACAGCTTTCTATAGCTCATACATTATCAGGTAAATGAGAGGAGTGGCACCACATTTTCCAGGTCTTTCATATTAGCAACCCATTTTTTACAAGCAAATAGCACACTCATATCCCCATTTAGTCAGCACATTTCAGGATATAATTAATATGGATACCTAAAAAGTTATTTAAGTGATTAACAGGTAACAATATCTATTATTATAGTAGTACTTCAAAATTTAGATAGTGATAAATACATGAAACAATGTTACTGGAACTGGACAGACACCATTTAATAATTTGGGGATGTGTGCATTTATTTGTAACATGAATAGAAATGTTATTTTATGTTTATGTTAAAAGGTATGTCGGCTTGTCAGAAAAAGCATTTTGGATTGGTTCATCTGTTTGGCCAATTTGAGGAAGGAAGGCCCTAGAAAAAGGGCGCGTGGTTTTAACTTTTTTATCAGCTTAGAGTACGGCTGCAAAGCCGAAACATGTAAGCTGTTTTTTCCTTTTCTCCAATTTGACCAACCAGCTGCTGTCAAGCTTGTTTACTATCTATGCAAAACAGAGTTTTTACTTTGTTAGCCATTATATTGGAACTTTTTAAGTGTAGCTGTTTATGCTTGAATAAAAGCTACCTTTCTCATCTACCGGTGCTCCTGACCTGTCCTTTATAGTTTATAAGACATATCAGTACAACTGGACACATTCTAAGAGGGGGTTCACAAGTGGCTTCCACACATATTAACAAGGATTTTCCTTGGTGTCAGACATGTTAAATCAGACAGTAATGTAACAAGCAGCTTGGAAAAACACAGAAATCAAAGTAAAAAACACTTTCACCAGTTCTTGCAAAACAGTGTACAAAAGCAGTAAATTAATGAAATTTTTACATTAGCATTATAAAGACTTAGGCCTAGATTTAGAGTTGGGCGGTAGCCGTCAAAACCAGAGTTAGAGGCTCCCTAACGCTGGTTTTTTACCGCCCTCTGGTATTTGGAGCCAGTCATTAAAGGGTCTAACCGCTCATTTTCCAGCCGTGACTTTTCCATACCGCAGATCCCCTTAGCGTCATTTTGCGTATCCTATCTTTTCAATGGGATCTTTCTAACGCGGGTATTTAGAGTCTGGCTGAAGGTGAGCGTTAGAAATCTAACGACAAAACTCCAGCCGCAGAAAAAGTCAGTAGTTAAGAGCTTTCTGGGCTAACGCCCGGTTTATAAAGCTCTTAACTACTGTGCTCTAAAGTACGCTAACACCCATAAACTACCTATGTACCCCTAAACCGAGGTCCCCCCACATCGCCACCTGTACCCCTAATCTGCCGACCACACACCGCTGCCACCAACATTATCCCTATGAACCCCTAATCTGCTGCCCCTAACACCGCCGACCCCTATATTATATTTATTAACCCCTAATCTGCCGCCCCCGCTATCGCTGACCCCTGCATATTATTATTAAACCCCTAATCTGCCGCTCCGTACACGCTGCCACCTACATTATAGCTATGTACCCCTAATCTGCTGCGCCTAACACCGCCCCGCCGACCCTATATTATATTTATTAACCCCTAATCTGCCCCCTCAACGTCGCCTCCACCTGCCTACACTTATTAACCCCTAATCTGCCGAGCGGACCGCACCGCTACTATAATAAAGTTATTAACCCCTAATCCGCCTCACTCCCCGCCTCAATAACCCTATAATAAATAGTATTAACCCCTAATCTGCCCTCCCTAACATCGCCGACACCTAACTTCAAGTATTAACCCCTAATCTGCCGATCGGAGGCTCACCACTATTCTAATAAATTTTTTAACCCCTAAAGCTAAGTCTAACCCTAACACCCCCTAAATTAAATATAATTTAAATCTAAACGAAATAAATTAACTATTATTAAATAAATTATTCCTATTTAAAGCTAAATACTTACCTGTAAAATAAACCCTAATATAGCTACAATATAAATTATAATTATATTGTAGCTATTTTAGGATTAATATTTTTTTACAGGTAACTTTGTAATTATTTTAACCAGGTACAATAGCTATTAAATAGTTAATAACTATTTAATAGTTACCTAGTTAAAATAATTACAAAATTACCTGTAAAATAAATCCTAACCTAAGTTACAATTAAACCTAACACTACACTATCAATAAATAAATTAAATAAACTACCTACAATATCTACAATTAAACCTAACACTACACTATCAATAAATAAATTAAAATACAATTCCTACAAATAAATACAATTAAATTAACTAACTAAAGTACAAAAAATAAAAAAGAACTAAGTTACAAAAAATAAAAAAATATTTACAAAACATTAGAAAAAAATTGCAACAATTTTAAAACTAATTACACCTACTCTAAGCCCCCTAATAAAATAACAAAGACCCCCAAAATAAAAAAATGCCCCTAACCCCTATTCTAAATTGCAAAAGTTCAAAGCTCTTAAAAGGGCCCTTTGTGGGGCATGCCCCAAAGAATTCAGCTCTTTTGCCTGTAAAAAAAAACATACATACACCCCCCCAACATTACAACCCACCACCCACATACCCCTAATCTAACCCAAACCCCCCTTAAATAAACCTAACTACTAAGCCCCTGAAGATCTTCCTACCTTGTCTTCACCATGCCTGTATCACCGATCGTTTCCAGGCTCCGAAATTTCATCCAAGCCCAAGCGGGGGCTGGTGATCCATAATCCGGCGGCTGAAGAGGTCAGAAGAGGCTCCCAAAGTCTTCATCCTATCCGGGAAGAAGAGGCGATCCGGACCGGCAACCATCTTGATCAAGCGGCATCTTGTATCTTCATCGATGACGACCGGCTCCATCTTGAAGACCTCCACTGCGGACCTCATCTTCTTCTTCTGACAGCTTCCCGACAAATGACGGTTCCTTTAAGGGACGTCATCCAAGATGGCGTCCCTCGAATTCCGATTGGCTGATAGGATTCTATTAGCCAATCGGATATAAGGTAGGAAAATTCTGATTGGCTGATGGAATCAGCCAATCAGAATCAAGTTCAATCCAATTGGCTGATCTGATCAGCCAATCAGATTGAGCTCGCATTCTATTGGCTGATCGGAACAGCCAATAGAGTGCGAGCTCAATCTGATTGGCTGATTGAATCAGCCAATCGGATTGAACTTGATTCTGATTGGCTGATTCCATCAGCCAATCAGTATTTGCCTACCTTAATTCCGATTGGCTGATAGAATCCTATCAGCCAATCGGAATTCGAGGGACGCCATCTTGGATGACGTTCCTTAAAGAAACCGTCATTCGTCGGTCGTCCCTTTGGCCTCCAAACTCTAAATCTAGCCGTTAGTAACTTTGCACAGCTATGCAAATAAACTATTAACCCCTTAATGGCAAAAACGGATTGAAAAAACGTTAAACCCAGTAAAAAAGACTTTCAGCACCTTGCCACAGCTCTGCTGTGGCTCCTACGTGCCCTTCAGAACAATTTGTGGGGGAAAAAAACTTCTTTAACAGCCCCCAAACACAGCAGAAATGACAGGAGAAGCAGTGATATGTCTCAGAGGAAAGGAAACTGCGCAACTGAGGCGTGAAAATAGGCCCCTCCCACCTCACTCGATGTTTTGAGGCCTATCAGAGAAACACCAGGTGTCTCTTAATCAACCATGTGAGTTACAAAACTCAAAACCAAGCCACAATGATCAAAAAACTTATAAATGCATCAATAAACAAAACGTTTTTTCCTAAACAGTGTCACCAGTAACTAATAAGCCCCTTCAAGCAAGCTGAAATTCCTATTAAAATGTCTGAATACAGCTTACCCTTCCCTCATGGGGGATATTGCCAGCCTTTTCTAGAATTAACACAGTCTGTCTAGACTGAACATACCTCATATGCAGCTTAGCCTGCAAACTGTTCTCCCAACTGACGTTTTCCAGTACTCTTCAGGCCTTGTGAGAACAGCAGTGGATCTTAGTTACAAAGTGCTAAGATCATCATCCTCCTTGCAGAAATCTTCATCCATTTTCTGCCAGAGAGTAATAGTACACACACCGGTACCATTTAAAATAATAAACTTTTGCTTGTGAAATAAAAAACTAATATTTTAGTCACCACATAGCTCTTTGCCCTTCCTAGCAGTTAAGCAGGCAGAGAGAATGACTGGGGGTGGAGTTAAGGGGGGAGCTATATAGACAGCTCTGCTGTGGGTGCTCTCTCTGCCACTTCCTGTAGGGAAGGAGAATATCCCACAAGTAAAGATGAATCCGTGGACTCGATACATCTTACAAGAGAAATGTTCTGCTACCGTTGTAATTTTTTTCCTTTTTTAAGATCACTTCTAGCATATCGGATATTCCCAGATGCTCACACTAATCTGGGTTCTGAGCCCTCTGGTAGACATCCCAACGTATCTCAATCCCACAGCAGCAGTCAATACAGTATATGATATTCTTATTAAGACAGTTATAAAAATTGTTTATATATTTTACTCCTTTAGGGAACACTTCAATCTGTTTTACTGTAGTGATGTATGTACAGAATTTACAGGTACTAAATGGATAGGTGCCCTTTAGGTTGTCTTTCTCCTATTCCCATACCTAGTGAAATGACTTCTCACAATTTTATCCCTTATAGTGGGAGCTCTTCTCCATGTGACTGAGACTTTGTTGCCTATTTGTTTAGCAAGGTTATCATCAGTATGTAATATGTGAATATGTCTATTCAGGATTTCAGTGATTTTCTTATGGGTTTCATTATAAGTCCCAATTAATCTTATTTTGTTATCTGTTTCTCTTTTCTTTTTGGTATAAGAATATCTGATCTTACCAAATGAAGTGATCGGTGATATGCCTTTTTAAGAATTGGATTAGGATAGCCTCTTCTTTCTTTCAGTCTTGCTTTCAGGACTTTTGCCTGTCTCTTAAAGTTATCCAAATCTGAACAGTTGCGTCTTAGGCATAAAAATGCCCCAAAGGGGATCGCCCTTTTTGTTGGCTCATGATGTGCGCTTTCGAATCATGAGATAGAATTAATTGCTGTTTCTTTCCTGTAGAGGCTAGTTTCTATTTTACCACACATGTCCCTGATGATCTTTAGGTCTAGGAAGGTTACTTTATCATAATTAATTTCATACGTCAATTTAAGATTTAGATCATTAGAATTAAGATCTTTTATGAACATTTGAAATGTGTTTATGTCACCCTTCCATAAGATAAAGACGTCATCTATGTACCTCAGCCATAGTATGATGTTCTCTGCATATTTGACCATATTTTCTCCAAAAATGGTTTCCCGTTCCCACCATCCAAGATACAGATTTGCATATGTTGGGGCACACGCTGTCCCCATGGCAGTACCCCTAGTTTGGAGATAAAATCTTTCGTTGAATACAAAATAATTATGGCTAAGGATGAACTTCAGTAACCGTATTATGAACTGATTCTTCCCAGTACAGCTAGACGCTTCCATTTTAAGAAAATAGTCTGCTGCAAAACAGCCCCAATCGTGATCTATTGAGGTGTATAGTGATTCTACATCACAGGTTGCAAGTAAAGTATATTCATCCAGAAAAATGCCTTCGATTTTATGTAAGACATCCATAGTGTCCCTGACATAGGAGGGTAAGGACAACACGATATCCCTTAGTCTAAAGTCTATATATCTAGAAGCTTGTTCACATAGACTTCCTATGCCAGAGACAATAGGTCTTCCTGGGGGTGTCAGACTGTTTTTATGGATCTTAGGTAGGAGGCACAGTGTAGCTATTTTTGGTTTCTTGACTGTCAAATATTTGTACTCTTTGTTGTTAATGAAGTTATCTTTCTTACCAATTTCAATGATATTTTTGTATATGGACAGATAGTCCAAGGTTGGATCTCCAAAGAGAGGCTCATTGCATCTTTTGTCTCTTAGTTGTTTTAAAGCCTCGATTATGTACATATCTTTTGGCCAAAGAACAATATTTCCACCTTTATCGGATGGCTTCACAATAACGTCTGACCATGTTTGTATAGCCTTCAATGCTAGTTGTTTATGTTTGCTGAAATTTGAGGATGTTTTGTTTTCCATTTTAAGAATGTCTCATGTAACTACATTTAAATAGTTGTCCATTTGTGAAAATTGTGTCACCTGGGCACCATGAAGGTTGATTTTGTTCTGATTTTAGACAACTAATCTAAATTGGTAAGCGATTCTTCATTATTGTCTTCTAAGAGAGAGACTACATTTGAAAACGCTATATCATCTAGATTGCTGTCTTCATGTCTAGTATAAAGTTTCTTTAAGGCTATCTTTCTAACAAAAAGGTGTAGATCTTTAATAGTCTCAAAATGGTTGAAATTTTGTGTGGGGAAAAGGATAGCCCTCTATTCAAAACACTCGTATGGTGCGGGGTAAGGGCTTTATGGGAGAGATTGATCATTTGGAGGCTTCCTGGTTCTACCAGCATGGTCTCTTCCCCCAATCCTCCCTGGTTCCCCCATTGTTTTTGTAACCCCATCTGGTCCTGTTTCTGAGATTTCTGTCTTGGTTGCCCACCCCTTCTTTTTCTTTTGCTTTTGATTTTTTGGCTTCCTCGTTTTTTGACAACATAGCCTGTCTGTCACTTGGGTTTTGTACCAGTAAAGTTCTATTGGTTAATACTTCATCTGTGTTCTCTGCTGCTGAGGTTTCACATTCTGAAGATACAATTTTGTCTATATTTTTATTAGAAGGAATCCTGCATCTTGGATTCATTTCATCTCACGTTAAAATACAACCTTTTTCAAAATCTTTTATATCCCTAGTTAGTTTATCGCATTTTGTCTGTATTATTTCTTTTAGCACTACTTTCCATCTTTGAACAAAAATAATTTTAACATATCATTTACAAGATCACACAGTGATGTCAATGTATACACTGATTGATGTGTATGGACCATATCTAAAAAAAATTGTCACAATGAATAAAGATAAGTTCTAATTCATACATTTTCTATCCTTTATGAGTAATACCCAAATGCGCTAATGCACTCCCTTTTATATGTCTCTCAATCCCTTTCTGCCGAAATCATATCTAACAATATTGGAATAGAGAGATCTATCTTTTCAAATCAGTTATTATATTGATTGACTTTGTAATATAATACTCATAGGCATGTTTATGTTGGCATTACTTTCCATCCTTGAACAAAAATAAGTGTTACATATCATTTATATGATCACAAAGTGACGTCAATTTATACACTGATCGCTGTGTTTGGATAAAACTTGTAAAAATTGCCACAATGAATAAACATAAGTTCCAATGATTCCATGTATTACTACCCTCTGTTAGACGAAATGTAAACATTTACGTCAATTGGCAGCTGTAATTAGATGTCCAGATCACACCCCCTCTTCGGATTGGCCGGCGACTTCAAAAATATGGACATCAGACGAGGACGCCTAGCCCCTTTGAGAAAGCTGTTGATGAAACGTGCGTCAGGCATTCGCACTGCTTCTCCTGTAGCTACTCAGTTGATATTGGTTTTGAACTTAATTCTGTTGGCCTTAATTGGCAATGGTGCTTTTTATAAAATTGAACCTTTACCCGCTACAGTTGATAATTGAAAACCGTCTGATACTACATACTTCCTTTTATATGTTTGCATATGTTTGCGAACCTGGGAGACTAGATTGCTAGTATTTCTCCTTAGATAAACAAGCGAGTTATAGCATCTTGGGAAACGTAGGTTAACTTATGTATTAAACTACATATACACTTAAGAAGCATCACTACTTTTAAAGAGTTACATCTAACCCTTTATCTCTGATATATAATCTTATATCTTATACAGGAGGAGTGTGTGTTAGAGAAACCTTGTGTTCCCCTCTGGAACACATTTTCATACTTTATTCTTTACTTCTATGTATGTTTTGGATGATGCTGATATCATTCATTTTAATCAATTTTATCTAACTTAACACTGAGGATAATTTGGAATCAGACTCTAAGTTAATTTCCTTATCTATAAGAAATGATATATAGATATAATTGTGATGGTAATATATACTTGATTGTTACCATCTCCCTTTCAGGGATATTTTCAGTTGGTCTCAATCATATTATAAAGACTTCTATTCCAACACTGATACAAGTATAATTTGTCTCATAATTACAGTATTATCTGAATGTGTTATATATGTATTTATATGTTTTGAATTTATTTTAAATTATGAACAATAAAAGTTATATTTTACACTTTAATAGTTAGAGCTGTCCTCTCGGTCCATGTCTTATTTAAGATAAGTATCTTATAATAAGTGTGCCCCATAATACCTTCTGTTCTTTACCTTTCATTAACCCCTTAATGACCGGACCATTTTTCAATTTTCTTACCCTTAATGACAATGGCTATTTTTAAATTTCTGCAGTGTTTGTGTTTAGCTGTAATTTTCCTCTTACTCATTTACTGTACCCACACATATTATATACCGTTTTTCTCGCCATTAAATGGACTTTCTAAACATTCCATTATTTTCATCATATGTTATAATTTACTATAAAAAAAAATTAAAATATGAGGAAAAAATTGAAAAAAACACACTTTTTCTAACTTTGACCCCTAAAATCTGTTACACATCTATAACCACCAAAAAAGACCCATTCTAAATAGTTTCTAAATTTTGTCCCGAGTTTAGAAATACCCAATGTTTAAATGTTTTTTGCTTTTTTTGCAAGTTATAGGGCAATAAGTACAAGTAGCACTTTGCTATTTCCAAACCACTTTTTATCAAAATTAGCGCTAGTTGCATTGGAACACTGATATCTGTCAGGAATCCCTGAATATCCCATGACATGTATATATTTTTTTTTAGAAGACATCCCAAAGTATTGATCTAGGCCCATTTTGGTATATTTCATGCCACCATTTCACCGCCAAATGCGATCAAATAAAAAAAAACTGTTACATTTTTCACAATTTTAGGTTTCTCACTGAAATTATTTACAAACAGCTTGTGCAATTATGGCACAAATGGTTGCAAATGCTTCTCTAGGATCCCCTTTGTTCAGAAATAGCAGACATATATGGCTTTGGTGTTGCTTTTTGGTAATAATAAGGCCGTTAAATGCTGCTGTGCACCACACTTGTAATATGCCCAGCAGTTAAGGGGTTAATTAGGTAGCTTGTAGGGTTCATTTCTAGCTTTAGTGTAGAGATCAGCCTCCCATCTGACACATCCCACCCCCTGATCCCCCCTGACCTCCCTCAAACAGCTCTCTTCCCTCCCCCACCCCACAATTGTCCCCGCCATCTTAAGTACTGGCAGAAAGTCTGCCAGTACTGAAATAAAAAGCTTTTTTTTTTTTTATTATTATTTTCCTTATACAGTCTGCAGTGATGGATCCCCCTTACCTCACAACCTCCCTGATCCCCCCATACATCTCTCTAACCCTCCCCCCTACATATTTGCTGCCATCTTGGGTACTGGCAGCTGTCTGCCATTACCCAATTTGCCCCCAAAAAATGTTTTTTTTTTTACTTTTTTATTTAATACATTCGTTTTCTGTAGTGTAGCTGGCCCCCTCAATAATATACATCCCTCCCCCTCCCAGATCCCTTACTTGATAATGGAGAGACCCTTCCTTCAACTGCATCAACTTTTTTTTGGGAACAGGAGTGCATAAGTTGCCCCAAAGCCCCCCGGCCGCAATCGCCGACAGTGAGACATTAGAGCCGATCGGGCTACTACTGAGAAAAAAAACAGGCCACACAATTGAGAGAAGTTGCTCCCACCGACCAACGAATGTGTTAGCCGCAATAGCCGATGCCGAGAGGGCCACAGAGTGGCCCTCTCTGCATCGGTGGCTAAATTATGGGATTACAGTGATGGCTCAATGTTGAGGCATCACTACAATCCCTTGTAAGCAGCTGGAAGCGATCATGATCGCTTCCAGCACTTCAAATAACAGAGGACGTACCAGGTACGTCAATTGTCATTAAGGGGAGCTTTTCCTATGACGTACCTGGTACGTCCTCTGTCATTAAGGGGTTAACCTATGAATTTTATAATGATGCCTTTTTAAACATTCCCCTCTACAGGCACTGCAGTAAGTAAACGATGAAAGGGTTGATCACTATAATTTGATATTTTTTGTTGTATTAAAAGCTGTTGATGAGCACTTTTTTATTTTGATGCAATCACAATTAGACATTTTTATGTTGTTCATCTTTATCACTTGTCATTTTGTTAAATAAAATGGTACTATACTTGAAGGGACATAAAACTCAAAAATTTTCTTTTGTGATTCAGACGAATTATTCACTTTTAAAAAAAAATCCAATTTATTTATTTTATCAAATTTGCTTTGTTCTCATGCTATTCTTTGTTTAAGAGATATATATATATATATTCTGCAGAATTATACATATCTCATTTTATTGCGCTTTGTTTTATTGCTCTTCGCAGATATTTCTCTTCTTATAAATTGAAGTTTTGTGGCAACCTGATGTAGAGCAAGTCTATCAGTGAGATTTTTCCAACATATATACACATATAAACTCATAAATACACATGAATACACAGATATACACACCACAAGCAAAAAGAATATGACTCAATGAAGACTCAGATCAAGGTTAAAAATTTTTTAGCAATAAAGTATTTTTTAAATTTAAGTATGTACATTATTTTTCAGACATGATGCTATTGCACACTTATTAGACTGCAATATAGTGTAAATATAACTTTTATGTGCACTGGGACACATTAATGTGACTCGTCACTAACTTTATTGCTATATTCGCTTTATTGCGGTTGGTGTGGAGCCAAACTCGCAATATCTCTGAGGTACTCCTGTATATATATATATATATATATATATATATATATATATTGTATATACACACATAGGATAGATAGATAGATAGATAGATAGATAATATATAGATAGATTTAGATAGATTTATGTGAAGATAATATTACATATGAATGTTTGTAAAAATATTAATCATAATGGGCCAGATTACATGTGGTGCACTATTTAACGCTCCCACTCACGTACTAACCCGACAGGCGCAAAAAGCCAAACATACAATATTGTGTGCGTTTTCACGTATTCCCCCATAGAATAACTCAACATGAAAATATGAATATTTCACATTCCAGTGTTCTTCACATGGCAGAATACAGTAGTTCTATTTATTCAGAAATAAATATTTCTACCTATATTTGATGGTATTTTGGTACAAAAAGGGCTAGATTACAAGTGGAGTGCTAAATTATTCTACTCCCGCAAACTGTATATACAAATCTAAATCAATTTGGCAGCCTTAGAGGTTTCTGGGATCAAAAAAAAAAATGCACACACACACCTCAATAACGTCTGACCATGTTTGTATAGCATTCAATGCTAGTTGTTTATGTTTGCTGAAATTTGAGGATGTTTTGGTTTCCAGGTTAAGAATGTCTCTTGTAACTACTTTTAATTAGTTGTCAATTTGTGAAAATTGTGTCACCTGGGGCATGAAGGTTGATTTTGTTCTGATTTTAGACAACCAATCTAAATTGGTAAGGGATTCTTCATTATTGTCTTCTAAGAGAGAGACTGCATTTGAAAACGCTATATCATCTAGATTGCTGTCTTCATGTCTAGTATAAAGTTTCTTTATGGCTGTCTTTCTAACAAAAAGGTGTAGATCTTTAATAGTCTCAAAATGGTTGAAATTTTGTGTGGGGAAAAAGGATAGCATTCTATTTAAAACACTTGTATGGTGCGGGCTAAGGGGTTTATCAGAGAGATTGATCATTTGGAGGCTTCCTGGTTCTACCAGCGTGGTCTCTTCCCCCAATCCTCCCTGGTTCCCCCATTGTTTTTGTAACCCCATCTGGACCAGTTTCTGAGGTTTCTGTCTTGGTTGCCCACCCCTTCTTTTTCTTTTGATTTAGATTTTTTGGCTTCCTCGTTTTTTTGACAATATAGCCTGTCTGTCACTTGGGTTTTGTACCAGTAAAGTTCTATTGGTTAATACTTCATCTGCGTTCTCTGCTGCTGAGGGTTCACATTCTGAAGATACAATTTTGTCTATATTTTTATTAGAAGGAAGATAATTCCTCCTGCGTCTTGGATTCATTTCATCTCACGTTAAAATACGACCTTTTTCAAAATCTTTTATATCCCTAGTTAGTTTATCGCATTTTGTCTTTATTATTTTGTTTTCTTTGGTGTCTAATTCTGCTCTCAGATTATTGTAAGAGGTCTTAAAATTCTCCAATGACTCAAATTTGTGTAATTTTGTATTTAGGTCAGATATTTCTTTACTCAGTTTTTCTATGATTTCAGTTTCATAACTTTGACTTTGAAATACTATAAACATAGGTATTTTTCTAATTTTTTTAGCACTACTTTCCATCTTTGAACAAAAATAATTTTAACATATCATTTACAAGATCACACAGTGATGTCAATGTATACACTGATTGATGTGTATGGACCATATCTAAAAAATTGTCACAATGAATAAAGATAAGTTCTAATTCATACATTTTCTATCCTTTATGAGTAATACCCAAAAGCGCTAATGCACTCCCTTTTGTATGTCTCTCAATCCCTTTCTGACAAAATCATATGTAACAATATTGGAATAGAGAGATCTATCTTTTCAAATCAGTTATTATATTGATTGACTTTGTAATATAATACTCATAGGCATGTTTATGTTGGCATTACTTTCCATCCTTGAACAAAAATAAGTGTTACATATCATTTATATGATCACAAAGTGATGTCAATTTATACACTGATCGCTGTGTTTGGATAAAACTTGTAAAAATTGCCACAATAAATAAACATAAGTTCCAATCATTCCATGTATTACTACCCTCTGTTAGATGAAATGTAAACATTTACGTCATGTAAGTACATGACGTCACAGCCGCAATTCAATTGGCGGCTGTAATTAGATGTCCAGATCACACCCCCCTCTTCGGATTGGCCGGCGACTTCAAAAATATGGACATCAGACGAGGACGCCTAGCCCCTTTGAGAAAGCAGTTGGCGAAACGCGCGTCAGGCATTCGCACTGCTTCTCCTGTATCTACTCAGTTGATATTGGTTTTGAACTTAATTCTGTTGGCCTTAATTGGCAATGGTGCTTTTTATGAAATTTAACCTTTTCCTGCTACAGTTGATAATTGAAAACTGCCTGATACTATATACTTCCTTTTATATGTTTGCATATGTTTGCGAACCTGGGAGACTAGATTGACAGTATTTCTCCTTAGATAAACAAGTGAGTTATAGCATCTTGGGAAACATAGGTTAACTTATGTATTAAACTACATATACACTTAAAAAGCATCACTACTTTTACGGAGTTACATCTAACCCTTTATCTCTGATATATAATCTTATATCTTATACAGGAGGAGTGTGTGTTAGAGAAACCTTGTGTTCCCCTCTGGAACACATTTTTATACTTTATTCTTTACTTCTATGTATGTTTTGGATGATGCTGATATCATTCATTTTAATTAATTTTATCTAACTTAACACTGAGGATAATTTGGAATCAGACTCTAAGTTAATTTCCTTATCTATAAGAAATGATATATACATATAATTGTGATGGTAATATATACTTGATTGTTACCATCTCCCTTTCAGGGATATTTTCAGTTGGTTTCAATCATATTATAAAGACTTCTATTCCAACACTGATACGAGTATAATTTGTCTTCCATAATTACAGTATTATCTGAATGTGTTATATATGTATTTATATGTTTTGAATTTATTTTAAATTATGAACAATAAAAGTTATATTTTACACTTTAATAGTTAGAGCTGTCCTCTCAGTCCATGTCTTATTTAAGATAAGTATCTTATAATAAGTGTGCCCCATAATACCTTCTGTTCTTTACCTTTCATTAACCTATGAATTTTATAATGACGCCTTTTTAAACATTCCCCTCTACAGGCACTGCAGTAAGTAAACGTTGAAAGGGTTGATCACTATAATTTGATATTTTTTGTTGTATTAAGAGCTGTTGATGAGCACTTTTTTATTTTGATGCAATCACAATTAGACATTTTTATGTTGTTCATCTTTATCACTTGTCATTTTGTTAAATAAAATGGTACTATACTTGAAGGGACATAAAACTCAATATTTTTCTTTTGTGATTCAGACGAATCATTCAATTTTAAAAAAAATCCAATTTATTTATTTTATCAAATGTGCTTTGTTCTCATGCTATTCTTTGTTGAAGAGATATATATATTCTGTAGACTTATACATATCTCATTTTTATTGTGCTTTGTTTCTCTTCGCAGATATTTCTCTTCGTATAAATTGAAGTTTTGTGGCAACCTGATGTAGAGCAAGTCTATCAGTGAGATTTTTCCAACATATATACACATATAAACTCATAAATACACATGAATACACAGATATACACACCACAAGCAAAAAGAATATGACTCACTGAAGACTCAGATCAAGGTTAAAACATTTTTAGCAATAAAGTATTTTTTAATTTAAGTATGTACATTATTTTTTCAGTCATGATGCTATTGCACACTTATTAGACTACAATATAGTGTAAATATAACTTTTATGTGCACTGGAACACATTAATGTGACTCCTCACTAACTTTACTGCTATATTCGCTTTATTGCGGTTGGTGTGGAGCCAAACTCGCAATATCTCTGAGGTACTCAAATGTGTATATATATATATATATATATATATATATATATATATATATATATATATATATATATATATATATATATATATATATATATATATGTTCTGTCTATTATATGCTTATTATGTTCATGTTGATGACATCTGGTGGTTTCATGTTGCAATTACAGCTTGGTTCCTCTCAAGAATAAAACAGGAAGGGTTAATAAAGTTTGTTAATAAAAAGTCTTACTTTCAGTTTCTCAGCAGCCATCTTAGCTTCAAGAAGCATGGAAATCAGCTCTTAACATTTGCCTCTAAATATACATATGCCTGTAAGTTATTTGTTGTTTGCTAAGAGTTCCTTGTACATTTGAATTGCATTGCTATTTGCTGTAAGGATTAAATGTAAGCTCTCTGTGTTAGAAACATGTATTATTGTATGTATTGCAAGCACCACGTGTAACTACATATTGTAATTTCAACTTTTCTTATTGTATTGCAGTTTTACAAAATAACTATTCAGAAGTAAAATCAGTTTGGAATAATCACAAAGCTATTTCTGTCTGGTTTGTTAACTAGCTGTCTAGCTATCAGTACTGAGGACAGTACTATATATATATATATATATATATATATATATATATATATATATATATATATATATATATAAATTGTATATACACACATAGGATAGATAGATAGATAGATGATATATAGATAGATTTAGATAGATTTATGTCAAGATAATACTTACACATATATATATATCACCTCTGATGAAGCGCAGGTACACCTGTGCGAAACATGTCAGGTGTTTCAGTCTGTGACTAACCAATGACTGTGGTTGAATAAACTTCTCACTTGGATTTTACTGCACTTCTTGTTGTCTGGTAGCAGTTTCTTTCTTCTTGTTCCTGATATATTTAGATAGATTTATGTGAAGATAATATTACATATGAATGTTTGTAAAAATATTAATCATAATGGGCCAGATTACATGTGGTGCACTATTTAACGCTCCCACTCACGTACTAACCCGACAGGCGCAAAAAGCCAAACATAGAATATTGTGTGCGCGTTCACGTATTCCCCCATAGAATAACCCAACATGAAAATATGAATCTTTCACATTCCAGTGTTCTTCACATGGCAGAATATAGTAGTTCTATTTATTCAGAAATAAATATTTCTACCTATATTTGATGGTATTTTGGTACAAAAAGGGCTAGATTACAAGTGGAGTGCTAAATTATTCCACTCCCACAAACTGTATATACAACTCTAAATTAATTTGGCAGCCTTAGAGGTTTCTGGGATGAAAAAAAAATGCACACACACCTCAACTCATGACCCGGCAGTTTGATAAAATATTGTTGCAAGCTTGGTGTTATTCCATCAAGTCAAAATTATCACCTACTATCTTCACTTATTGAAAATGTTTGGGTTTTTTTTAATTGCAGGTGTTTACTATCCCTTTAAAATGCTTTCGTTTTTTTTAAAAATGTAATTATAACTATTACGGCTAGATTACGAGTTTTGCGTTATGAGTGAAAAAGCTTCATAACGCTGCTTTTTCACTACCGCTGGTATTACGAGTCTTGCAGGTATATCTGTACTGCACACTTTTTTGGCCGTAACGCAACGTAACTACCGCAGCATTCAAAAAGTCCTTTTTCAATGGGACTTCCATAATGCCGGTATTAAGAAAAAGTGAGCGGTACAGCCCATAACTACAAGATCCGTACCGTAAACTGAAGGTCAGTAGTTATGGCTTTTATGTTGCAAAGCAGTACCATAAAACTCATAACTAAAGTGCTAAAAAGTACACTAACATTCATAAACTACCTATTAACCCCTAAACCGAGGCCCTCCCGCATCGCAAACACTAAATTAAAATTATTAACCCCTAATCTGCCGCTCCCGACATCACTGCCGCTATAATAAACATATTAACCCTTAAACCACCGTACTTCTGCATCGCAAACACTAGTTAAATATTATTAACCCCTAATCTGCTGTCCCTAACATCGCCGCAACCTACATTACTGTTATTAACCCCTAATCTGCTTCCCCCAAAATCGCCGTCTCTATACTAAAGTTATTAACCCCTAAACCTAATCCTAAATCTAACCCTTACCCTAACACCCACTAACTTTAAGATAATTAAAATAAATCTAAATACAAATTACAATTGATACCTAAATAATTCCTATTTAAAACTAAATACTTACCTATAAAATAAAACCTAAGCTAGCTACAATATAAGTAATAGTTACATTGTATCTAGCTTATGTTTTATTTTTATTTCACAGGTAAGTTTATATTTATTTTAACTAGGTAGACTAGTTAGTAAATAGTTATTAACTATTTACTAACTACCTATTTAAAATAAATACAAACTTACTTGTAAAATAAAACCTAACCTGTCTTACACTAACATCTAACCTTACACTACAATTAAATCAATTACATTAATTAAATACAATTAACTAAATTACACAAAATAATAAACACTAAATTACACAAAATAAAAAAGAAATGATTAAATACAGTATTTAAAATAATTACACCTAATCTAATAGCCCTATCAAACAAAAAAGCCCCCCATATTAAAAAAAAAACATAGCCTAAACTAAACTGCCAATAGCCCTTAAAAGTGCCTTTTGCAGGGCATTGCCCCAAAGAAATCAGCTCTTTTACCTGTAAAAAAATACAAACAACCCCCAAACAGTAAAATCCACCACCCACACAACACCCCCCCCCCCAAAAAAAAAATACCTAAAAAACCTAAGCTCCCATTGCCCTGAAAAGGGCATTTGGATGGGCATTGCCCTTAAAAGGTCATTTAGCTCTTTTTCAGCCCAAACGCTAAGCTAAAACTAAAACCCACCCAATAAACCCTTAAAAAAACCTAACACTAACCCCCGAAGATCAACTTACAGTTTTTGAAGACCGAACATCCATCCTCAATGAAGCTGGGAGAAGTCTTCATTCAAGTGGCCAGAAGTCCTCAATGAAGCTGGGAGAAGTCTTCATCCAAGCGGCAAGAAGTGGTCCTCCAGACGGGCAGAAGTCTTCATCCAGACGGCATCTTCTATCTTCATCCTTCCGACGCGGATCGGCTCCATCTTCAAGACAATCAGCACAGAGCATCCTCTTCTGATGACTGCTACTGAAGAATGAAGGTTCCTTTAAAGGATGTCATCCAAGATGGCATCCCTTGAATTCCAATTGGAATTAAAGTTGAAAAAATCCTATTGGCTGACGCAATCAGCCAATAGGATTGAGCTCTTCATCCTTCCGACACAGAGCGGCTCCATCTTCAAGACATCTGGCGTGGAGCATCCTCTTCTAACAATGGCTACTGAAGAATGAAGGTTCCTTTAAGGGACATCATCCAAGATGACGTCCCTTGAATTCCAAATGGCTTTTCCAATCAGCCAATAGAATGTGAGCTCAATTGTATTGGCTGATTGGATCAGCCAATAGGATTGAAGCTCAATCCTATTGCCTGATTGTGTCAGCCAATAGGATTTTTTCAACTTTAATTCTGATTGGCTGATAGAATTCTATCAGCCAATCGGAATTCAAGGGACGCCATCTTGGATGACCTCCCTTAAAGGAAGCTTCATTGTTCAGTAGCCATTGTTAGAAGAGGGTGCTCCAAGCCGGATGTCTTGAAGATGGAGCCGCTCTGTGTCGGAAGGATGAAGATAGAAGATGCCGTCTGGATGAAAACTTCTGCCCTCCTGGAGGACCACTTCTTGCCACTTTGATGAAGACTTCTCCCGGCTTCGTTGAGGACGTCTGCCCGATTGGATTAAGACTTCTCCCGGCTTAGTTGAGGATGGATGTCCGGTCTTCATAAACTGTAAGTGGATCTTCAGGGGTTAGTGTTAGGTTTTTTAAGGTTTTATTGGGTGGGTTTTTTTTTTAGCTTAGGGTTTGGGCTGAAAAAGAGCTAAATGCTCTTTAAAGGGCAATGCCCATCCTAATGCCCTTTTCAGGGCAATGGGGAGCTTAGGTTTTTTAGGTAGTTTTTTTTTGGGGGGGTTGGTTGTGTGGGTGGTGGGTTTTACTGTTGGGGGGTTGTTTGTATTTTTACAGGTAAAAGAGCTGATTTCTTTGGGGCAATGCCCCGCAAAAAGCCTGTTTAAGGGCTATTGGCAGTTAAGTTTAGGCTAGGGTTTTTTTTATTATGGGGGGCTTTTTTATTTTGATAGGGCTATTAGATTAGGTGAAATTATTTTAACTATTTGATCATTTCTTTTTTATTTTGTGTAATTTAGTGTTTATTTTTTGTAATTTAGTTAATTGTATTTAATTAATGTAATTGATTTAATTGTAGTGTAAGGTTAGGTGTTAGTGTAAGTTAGGTTCGGTTTTATTTTACAGGTAAATTTGTATTTATTTTAACTAGGTAGTTAGTAAATAGATAATAACTATTTACTAACTAGTCTACCTAGTTAAAATAAATACAAACTTACCTGTGAAATAAAAATAAAACATAAGCTAGATACAATGTAACTATTAGTTATATTGTAGCTATCGTACGGCTAGATTTAGAGTTTTGTCGGTAACGACCCGCGTATCTAACGCTGGCTTTTTTCTGGCCGCACCTTTAAAATAACTCTGGTATTGAGAGTCCACAGAATGGCTGCGTTAGGCTCCAAAAAAGGAGCGTAGAGCATATTTAACGCAACTTCAACTCTCGATACCAGAGTTGCTTACGGACGCGGCCAGCCTCAAAAACGTGCTCGTGCACGATTCCCCCATAGGAAACAATGGGGCTGTTTGAGCTGAAAAAAAAACCAAACACCTGCAAAAAAGCCGCGTTCAGCTCCTAACGCAGCCCCATTGTTTCCTATGGGGAAACACTTCCTACGTCTGCACCTAACACTCCTAACATGTACCCCGAGTCTAAACACCCCTAACCTTACACTTATTAACCCCTATTCTGCCACCCCCGCTATCGCTGACCCCTGTATATTATTTTTAACCCCTAATCTGCCGCTCCGTAAACCGCCGCTACTTACATTATCCCTATGTACCCCTAATCTGCTGCCCCTAACACCGCCGACCCCTATATTATATTTATTAACCCCTAATCTTCCCCCCTCAACGTCGCCTCCACCTGCCTACACTTATTAACCCCTAATCTGCCGAGCGGACCGCACCGCTATTATTATAAAGTTATTAACCCCTAATCCGCCTCACTAACCCTATAATAAATAGTATTAACCCCTAATCTGCCCTCCCTAACATCGCCGACACCTAACTTTAATTATTAACCCCTAATCTGCCGAATGGAGCTCACCGCTATTCTAATAAATGTATTAACCCCTAAAGCTAAGTCTAACCCTAACACTAACACCCCCCCTAAATTAAATATAATTTTAATCTAACAAAATTAATTAACTCTTATTAAATAAATTATTCCTATTTAAAGCTAAATACTTACCTGTAAAATAAATCCTAATATAGCTACAATATAAATTATAATGATATTATAGCTATTTTAGGATTAATATTTATTTTACAGGTAACTTTGTATTTATTTTAACCAGGTACAATAGCTATTAAATAGTTAAGAACTATTTAATAGCTAAAATAGTTAAAATAATTACAAATTTACCTGTAAAATAAATCCTAACCTAAGTTACAATTAAACCTAACACTACACTATCAATAAATAAATTAAATAAAATACCTATAATTATCTACAATTAAACCTAACACTACACTATCAATAAATAAATTAAATACAATTCCTACAAATAAATACAATGAAATAAACTAACTAAAGTACAAAAAATAAAAAAGAACTAAGTTACAAAAAATAAAAAAATATTTACAAACATCAGAAAAATATTACAACAATTTTAAACTAATTACACCTACTCTGATCAGAACAGCCAATAGAATGCGAGCTCAATCTGATTGGCTGATTGGATCAGCCAATCGGATTGAACTTGATTCTGATTGGCTGATTCCATCAGCCAATCAGAATATTCCTACCTTAATTCCGATTGGCTGATAGAATCCTATCAGCCAATCGGAATTCGAGGGACGCCATCTTGGATGACGTCATTTAAAGGAACCGTCATTCGTCGGCCAGGATGGATGTTCCGCGTCGGAGGTCTTCAGGATGCTGCCGCTCCGGATGGATGACGATAGAAGATTCCGCTTGGATGAAGACTTCAATCGGATGGAAGACCTCTTCTGCCCCGCTTGGATGAAGACTTCTACCGGATGGAGGACCACTTCTTGCTCCGCTTGGATGAAGAATTTGGCTCGGCTGGGTGAAGACGACTCAAGGTAGGGAGATCTTCAGGGGCTTAGTGTTAGGTTTATTTAAGGGGGGTTTGGGTTAGATTATGGGTATGTGGGTGGTGGGTTGTAATGTTGGGGGGGGGTATTGTATGTTTTTTTTTACAGGCAAAAGAGCTGAACTTCTTGGGGCATACCCCGCAAAGGGCCCTGTTCAGGGCTGGTAAGGTAAAAGAGCTTTGAACTTTAGTAATTTAGAATAGGGTAGGGCATTTTTTTTATTTTGGGGGGGCTTTGTTATTTTATTAGGGGGCTTAGAGTAGGTGTAATTAGTTTAAAATTGTTGTAATATATTTCTAATGTTTGTAAATATTTTTTTATTTTTTGTAACTTAGTTCTTTTTTATTTTTTGTACTTTAGTTAGTTTATTTCATTGTATTTATTTGTAGGAATTGTATTTAATTTATTTATTTATTGATAGTGTAGTGTTAGGTTTAATTGTAGATAATTATAGGTATTTTATTTAATTTATTTATTGATAGTGTAGTGTTAGGTTTAATTGTAACTTAGGTTAGGATTTATTTTACAGGTAAATTTGTAATTATTTTAACTATTTTAGCTATTAAATAGTTCTTAACTATTTAATAGCTATTGTACCTGGTTAAAATAAATACAAAGTTACCTGTAAAATAAATATTAATCCTAAAATAGCTATAATATCATTATAATTTATATTGTAGCTATATTAGGATTTATTTTACAGGTAAGTATTTAGCTTTAAATAGGAATAATTTATTTAATAAGAGTTAATTAATTTTGTTAGATTAAAATTATATTTAACTTAGGGGGGTGTTAGTGTTAGGGTTAGACTTAGCTTTAGGGGTTAATACATTTATTAGAATAGCGGTGAGCTCCAGTCAGCAGATTAGGGGTTAATAATTGAAGTTAGGTGTCGGCAATGTTAGGGAGGGCCGATTAGGGGTTAATACTATTTATTATAGGGTTAGTGAGGCGGATTAGGGGTTAATAACTTTATTATAGTAGTAGTAAAAATGTATTATAGTGGCGGCGATGTGGGGGGGCCTCAGTTTAGGGGTACATAGGTAGTTTATGGGTGTTAGTGTACTTTAGAGCACAGTAGTTAAGAGCTTTATAAACCGGCGTTAGCCCAGAAAGCTCTTAACTACTGACTTTTTTCTGCGGCTGGAGTTTTGTCGTTAGATTTCTAACGCTCACTTCAGACACGACTCTAAATACCGGAGTTAGAAAGATCCCATTGCAAAGATAGGATACGCAAATGACGTAAGGGGATCTGCGGTATGGAAAAGTCGCGGCTGAAAAGTGAGCGTTAGACCCTTTTTTGAATGACTCCAAATACCGGCGGGAGCCTAAAACCAGCGTTAGGAGCCTCTAACGCTGGTTTTCACGGCTACCGCCAAACTCCAAATCTAGGCCTTAGGTTTTATTTTATAGGTAAGTATTTAGTTTTAAATAGGAGTTATTTAGGTATAAATTGTAATTTTTATTTAGATTTATTTTAATTATGTTAAAGTTAGTGGTGTTAGTGTTATGTTAGGGTTAGGCTTAGGGTAAGCTTTAATGGTTAATAACTTTAGTATAGTGGCGGCGACGGTGGGGGCGGCAGATTAGGGGTTAATAAGTGTAGGTAGGTGGCGGCGATGTCGGGGGCGGCAGATTAGGGGTTAATAACTGTAATGTAGGTGGCGGCGACATTGGGGGCGGCATATTAGGGGTTAATAATTGTAATGTAGGTGTCGCCGGTGTCGGGGGTAGCAGATTAGAGGTTAATAAGTGTAATGTAGGTGTCGGCGATGTCAGGGGTAGCAGATTAGGGGTGTTTAGACTCAGGGTTTATGTTCGGGTTTTAGGTGTAAACATAACTTTTCTTTCCCCATAGGAATATATGGGGCTGTCTTACAGAGCTTTACGCTCCTTTATTGCAGGTGTTAGGCTTTTTGTTTAGCCAGCTCTCCCCATTGATGTCTATGGGGAAATCGTGCACGAGCACGTAAAACCAACTCAAAGCAGCGCTGGTATTTGGATGCGGTATGGAGCTCAATGCTGACATATTGCCTGCTAACGCCGTGT
Organism: Bombina bombina; assembly: GCF_027579735.1. Classification (NCBI taxonomy): domain Eukaryota; kingdom Metazoa; phylum Chordata; class Amphibia; order Anura; family Bombinatoridae; genus Bombina; species Bombina bombina. The sequence continues at coordinate 436,805,121 of NC_069502.1, read as the reverse complement.
TTTTGGAAACCTGTAATAGCAGCGCAATAGGGAGGTGAGCGGTGGAAATAACTGGCAAATTAGAACCGAGCCGCCCATAATGCAAAACTTGTAATATAGCCATTTGTTAATAGGTATATATACATTATTTGTCTAACACATTCACATAAGCAAGGTTTCTAGCATCTGGCCAACAACACATCTTTCAGGGACACGAAACCCCAAATTGTTCTTTTCTTATGTAGCTAAAACATAGCATTTTAAACTACTTCACAATTTACTTTCACATATGCTTAATTTTCTTGTTATCCTTTGTTGAAGGAGAAACAATGCACTATTGGGAGTTAGCTGAGCATATCAGGTGAACCAAGACCAAAGAGGGAAATATGCGTAGCCTCCAATCATCAGGTATCTTCCAGTAGTGCATTGCTGCTCCTAAGTCTTTTAGAGTGGGATTTAGGCCAAAGACAATAGAAACTAGACATGCAAATGGGCAAAATTTTCGGTTTGACCGAATTTTTCGTTCTGAATATTCAAATTACTTTTGAATATCTGTTACCCGTGCTATTCAATATTTGTCTTATCTTAAACTAAACAAATACCGATCATTTGTGGAATTTTTACATTTGTTTTTATTAAACGGATGTACATGTTCCATTGCTATAGGTGAAAAAGTTCACATTAGTGTAAAATTCTTATCTTTAGCGCGCTGGAGAGCTGCACTAATCCCGATGCTTCTTCACAGAGCCCTGGCATGAGCTAATAGGATGCTTAGTGCGGCGGCTTCCAGGGACTGCACTATGGGACCTTTTACTATAGTTCAGGCCCTGGTAGCCGCTATGCTAAGCCTCCTAATAGCGCGACCGATGCTCTGTAAAGAAGACAGAATTAGCTTAGTTCTCCAGCACGCTAAAGGTAAGTATTTTAACTATTTAAAGGAAACTAATGAATACTTGACAAATGTGTCCTTATTCATTCATTTTTTTTACATTTTGTGCTGCATTCGTTCACATATTTGTTTTGTGTGTTTCGTTAACGAATGTGCATTCATAACAAAGCACATTTGTTTACGTGAACAAGCTAGATGATTGCTATAATTAAAATGTATGCCATCTTCTTGGGTTTGATTGAGGTCAAATCTCAATTATGTCAATGTCGACTAAGATTTTGCACTTCAGGGGTTTTAAGGGAAAAATAAATTTGGCATTGTGAGCACTTGAAAAGCATGTTGACAATTCTGACCGAGGTTCTTAAATTGTTATCAACCAAAAATATAGACTGAATTGTTATCAACTCCGAAATGAGCAATTCGATCAGTACAGAAATGTAGGACTGAAGATGTGGTGTTACACAGAATACATAACAATATAATTGATATTTTATATTCTACAGTACCTAGACATAAGGTAACTTAATCTTGATATAAGGAATAAAATAATGTCAAAAAGAAAATTTACAGTGTCACGGGCACCAGGGTTAAAACCCTACCCTCCCTACTACCTACCCCCTGTTGTTTCTCAGTGGTTTTGGGCTCCTCAGAGCAAGGTGTGTCCTAGGAGCTTCTGTTAACTTACTGTGTGTTCTAAACTCATTTTGAAAGAGCTGGACTTAGAACCGCCTACTGCCTCTGTGGCCAGCCGGCTCCCTGTGAGTACCGGCCGGCCGCACATGGACCCACATTTCTGCTCTCTTTACCTCCGGTCGCCTCAGAAGCCCCTTGCCCTAGAGCTCCTCTCTCTTGGTACTTGTCACCCCTGGGAGAGGGCAGGATGTGGGCCAATTGCAGGAAGTGTGCTCCACAAGGAACCAGGGATTTTCAGAGCCTTCTCAGTGGACCGTCCATCGGTTGACCGGGCTATGGAACTGCCGGTCGGCCGCCTCAGCTCCGATCCCTGGTCCCCTTCAAGCCCGTTCACTCCAGCGGCTATTGGTCCTAGAGCTCTGCTATTTTGGGGATGCTTAGTCCATGGGTAGGGCCAGAGATGGGGTGATTGCCGGAGGGGAGCTCCCTTTGGAACTGGGGTCCTGGACCCCACTTGGACGCTCACTCATGGTGTATGTTTGGTCGGATGTAGCTTCAGCACCCAGCCATGGATCATGTCGATTTTTGGACTGTAGAAGCGGGGGCCAAGAGCTTTCCAACGACACCTTGGGCATGCCGCCGCTCCCCTGGAATTACCCCAGAATCCCCATCCTGGGGCCGCTAGGACACAATGAAACATGGTGGTCTATGGAGGTGCCAGCCTGTCTGGAGGGACGGGTATGGCGGGAAAATTGTGGGATTGTCCAGTGTCTTATCAAGATGGGTTTCTGTATAAATGTTGTGTGTTTGTCCCAATAAAATGTCTTCTTGTTTCACCTGAATGCTAGTATATCAAGTTATTTGGATGGGAATCACTACTATCACTTCTTCTCCGCTACATAGCAGCGGGTTCCAGGTTTTGGGAGGTCGGTCAGTGGAGCTACCCAGTTGGGGTAGCCGGTAATCCATCACACACAGCTATTAATTTGGTAATTGTCTATACCACAGATTTGTTGAATAGTCGCCACATTACCAGTATAGTTGCATTTGTAATTTTAATATATAATATGCAAGTTTATTTTTTTTGATTACTACAAAATAAAATATTGACCACAAAGCTTTAGAAAAGCTGTTTAAATGATTTATATACAAAAATCCCCACAGACTGTAATTGTGAATTTCGCAGAAAAATCATGAGATATTTTTATCTATAGGAATGGTATTGACCCTTTAATGTAACAAAACTACTTTTATTTGCAATATTTACAGTCTAATGCAGTTGGCAGTCTTTCTTAAAGGGACAGTAAAGTAAAAAAAAAACTTTCCTAATTCAGATAGAACATACCATTTAAACATTTTTCCAATGTACTTGTATTATCTAATGGGCTTTGTTTTATTGGCATCCTTTCTTTAAAACCATACCTAGGTAGGCTCAAGAGCAGCAATGCACTACTGGGAGCTAGCTGCCAAAAAGGTGGCTGCAAATCTATGCCTCTTGCCATTTGCACATCACGTGTTCATTTAGCTCCCAGTAGTGCATTGCTCTTCCTTCAACAAATGATTCCAAGAGAATGAAGCACATTTGGTAATAGAAGTAAATTGTAAAGTTGTTTAAAATTGTATGTTCTATCTGAACCATGAAAGAAAAAAACTGGGTTTTCATGTACCTTTAAGCAAATCTACCTATCTAGCTATCTATCTATCTATCTATCTATCTATCTATCTATCTATCTATCTATATCTTTCTGTCTGGCTGTAAAGAATTGTTAAATCGATTGTAGATGATATGATACCAAAGTAGGTTGTACTACAATTTGTTTATTTATACCTTCCAATTTAAAGTGATGCCAGAATATATAAAACAAAGATTCAGAATACTTGTATGATATTAATTTAGCTAATCACAGAAATGTGTTTTGACACAAAAATGACACAAGGTGAGAACAGCATGACTTAAACCCATCACAACCAAATTAGGGCTGGATTACAAGTGGTGCGCTATTTAGCACTTTCGCACAAGCAAGCTGCAGCATGGTTTAGCGTGCTTATTACAAGTTAAAAGTAAACATTTTTTGCACAAAGGAAACCTGGCGTACGTTAACTAAAGGGTCTTTGGATACTGTGACCATGCTTCGGGTTTGCATCAGCCAATCAGATTTTTTCGATCTTAATTCCGATTGGCTGATAGAATCCTATCAGCCAATCAAAATTGAAGGGACGCCATCTTGGATGACGTCCCTTAAAGGAACCTTCATTCGTCGGGAAGTCGTCGGTTGAAGAGGATGGCTCCGCGTCGGCTCCATTGAAGATGGCTCCGCTCCGGATGGATGAAAATTGAAGACGCCGCCTGGATGAACACTTCTACAGGATGGAGGACCGCTTCTTGCCCCGCTTGGATGAAGACTTCTACTGGATGATGGACCTCCTCTGCGCACCTTGGATGAAGAATTCGGCTTGGCTGGGTGAAGACGACTCAAGGTAGGATGATCTTCAGGGGGTTAGCGTTTTTTAAGGGGGGTTTGGGTGGGTTAGAGTAGGGGTATGTGGGTTGTAATGTTGGGGGGGTATTGTATTTTTATTTGCAAGTAAAAGAGCTGATTACTTTGGAGCAATGCCACGCAAAAAGCCCTTTTAATGGCTGGTAAAAGAGCTGATTACTTTTGTATTTTAGAATAGGGTAGGGCATTTTTTTATTTTGGGGGGCTTTTTTATTTTATTAGGGGGCTTAGGTTAGGTGTAATTAGTTTAAACTTCTTGTAATTATTTTTTATTTTTTGTAATTTAGTGTTTGTTTTTGTATTATAGAATAGTTTGTTTTATTGTATTTTAATTTAGCTAATTGTAGGTAATTTATTTAATTAATTTATTGATAGTGTAGTGTTAGGTTTAATTGTAACTTAGGTTAGGATTTATTTTACAGGTAATTTTGTAATCATTTTAACTAGGTAGCTATTAAATAGTTATTAACTATTTAATAGCTATTGTGCCTAGTTAAAATAAATACAAAGTTGCCTGTAAAATAAATATAAATCCTAAAATAGCTATAATGTAATTATTAATTATATTGTAGCTATATTAGGGTTTATTTGATAGGTAAGTATTTCGTTTTAAATAGGATTAATTTATTTAATTTTAGGAATATTATTTTGTTTCATTTAAATTATATTTATGTTAGGGGGGGGTTAGGGTTAGAGTTAGGTTTAGGGGTTAATACATTTTTTTATAGTAGCGGCGACGTTGCGGGCGGGAGATTAGGGGTTAATAATTGTAGGTAGGTGGCGGCGATGTTAGGGATGGCAGATTAGGGGTTAATACTATTTATTATAGTGTTTGCGAGGCGGGAGTGCAGCGGTTTAGGGGTTAATACATTTATTATAGTGGCGGCGAGGTCCGGTCGGCAGATTAGGGGTTAATAAGTGTAGGTAAGGTAGCGGCGACATTGGGGGGGCATATTAGGGGTTAATAAATATAATATAGGGGTCGGCGATGTTAGGGACAGCAGATTAGGGGTTCATAGGTATAATGTAAGAAACGGCGGTGTCCTGTCGGCAGATTAGGGGTTAAAAAAATGTATTATAGTGGCGGCGATGTGGGGGGGGGCCTCAGTTTAGGGGTACATAGGTAGTTTATGGGTGTTAGTGTACTTTAGAGCACAGTAGTTAAGAGCTTTATATTCCCGCGTTAGCCCATAAAGTTCTTAACTACTGACTTTTTTTGTCGGTAGGAGTCTTGTTGGTAGAGGGTCTACTGCTCACTTCTCCCAAGACTCCAAATACCGGCGTTAGGCAGATCCCATTGAAAAGATAGGATACGCAATTGACGTAAGGGGATCTGTGGTAGCCTGTAGTTGCAGTAGGGAAGTGAGCGTTAGACCCTTTCCTGCCTGACTCTAAATACCAGCGGGCGGTAAAAAGCAGTGTTAGGACCCCTTAACGCTGCTTTTGACGGCTAATGACAAACTCTAAATCTAGGTGATAGTTTTCTGACTTTTATGCCTTCTGTGTTTTACATACTATTATATAATATCTCCATCATGTGGGCATAAAACTTATTGCACTTGGAATTATTACATATGGAAATACTGTCATCATGTGGACATAAAAATGTCTTCAAAACAAAAATAATATATGAACAAAAAACAGGGACAGTGATAGGATTTTTGGCCACACAGTCGAGGATATATTTTGCCCCCCTCCCCCCGTTTACATACCATTACGTTGCTAGTTAAAGGGATATGAAGCCCAAATTTTTATATCATGATTCAGATAGAGCATGACTTTTTAAGCAACTTTCTAATGAACTACTATTATGAATTTTCTTCGTTCTTTTGGTAACTGTATTTGAAAAGCAGGAATGTAAGCTTAGGAGCCAGCCCATTTTTGGTTCAGTTTCTGGGTAGCACTTGCTAATTGGTGGCTAAATTAAAATCAAACAGTAGTAGTGTTGCATAGCAAATCAAACAGTGGTAGTGCTGCATAGCAAATCACTAACACACAGTCACAGACACTAATACACATACACACACATTCACTAACACACAGTCACAGACACAAATTCTCATACACTAACACACAGTCACAGACACTAATACACATATACACATATATACACACACATACACTAACACAGTCAAATACACTAACATATATATACACACACACAAACATACACTAACACACAGTCACAGACACTAACATATATAAACACACTAATACACAGTCAGACACTAATACACATATACACACACACACTAACACACAGTCACAGACACTAATACACATAAACACACACACACTAACACACAGTCACAGACACAAATTCTCATACACTAACACATAGTCACAGACACTAATACACATGTATACACACACATACACTAACACAGTCAAAGACACTAAAACATACACACACACACACAAACATACACTAACACACAGTCACAGACACTAACATATATACACACACACTAACACACAGTCAGACACTAATAAACATATACACACACACACTAACACACAGTCACAGACACTAATACACATAAACTTCTGTGTTCTACATACTGTTATATAATATCTCCATCATGTGGGCATAAAACTTATTGCACTTGGAATTATTACATATGGAAATACTGTCATCATGTGGACATAAAAATGTCTTCAAAACAAAAATCATATATGAACAAAAAACAGGGACAGTGATAGGATTTTTGGCCACACAGTCGAGGATATATTTTGCCCCCCTCCCCCCCGTTTACATACCATTACATTGCTAGTTAAAGGGATATGAAGTCCAAATTTTTATATCATGATTCAGATAGAGCATGACTTTTTAAGCAACTTTCTAATGAACTACTATTATGAATTTTCTTCGTTCTTTTGGTAACTGTATTTGAAAAGCAGGAATGTAAGCTTAGGAGCCAGACCATTTTTGGTTCAGTTTCTGGGTAGCACTTGCTGATTGGTGGATAAATTAAAATCAAAACAGTAGTAGTGTTGCATAGCAAATCAAACAGTGGTAGTGCTGCATAGCAAATCACTAACACACAGTCACAGACACTAATACACATACACACACATTCACTAACACACAGTCACAGACACAAATTCTCATACACTAACACACAGTCACAGACACTAATACACATATACACATATATACACACACATACACTAACACAGTCAAAGACACTAACATATATATACACACACACAAACATACACTAACACACAGTCACAGACACTAAAATATATAAACACACACTAACACACAGTCAGACACTAATACACATATACACACACACACTAACACACAGTCACAGACACTAATACACATAAACACACACACTAACACACAGTCACAGACACAAATTCTCATACACTAACACATAGTCACAGACACTAATACACATGTATACACACATACACTAACACAGTCAAAGACACTAACACATATACACACACACAAACATACACTAACACACAGTCACAGACACTAACATATATACACACACACTAACACACAGTCAGACACTAATAAACATATACACACACACACTAACACACAGTCACAGACACTAATACACATAAACACACACACTAACACACAGTCACAGACACTAATACACGTAAACACACACACTAACACAGTCACAGACACTAATACACATAAACACACACACTAACAGTCACAGACACAAATTCTCATACACTAACACATAGTCACAGACACTAATACACATGTATACACACATACACTAACACAGTCAAAGACACTAACACATATACACACACACAAACATACACTAACACACAGTCACAGACACTAACATATATACACACACAGTCAGACACTAATACACATATACACACACACACTAACACACAGTCACAGACACTAATACACATAAACACACACACTAACACACAGTCACAGACACAAATTCTCATACACTAACACATAGTCACAGACACTAATACACATGTATACACACATACACTAACACAGTCAAAGACACTAACACATATACACACACACAAACATACACTAACACACAGTCACAGACACTAACATATATACACACACACTAACACACAGTCAGACACTAATAAACATATACACACACACACTAACACACAGTCACAGACACTAATACACATAAACACACACACTAACACACAGTCACAGACACTAATACACGTAAACACACACACTAACACAGTCACAGACACTAATACACATAAACACACACACTAACAGTCACAGACACTAATACACATAAACACACACACTAACAGTCACAGACACGTATACACATAAACACACACACTAACAGTCACAGACACTAATACACATATACGTACACACAGTCAAAGGCACATACACACACTAACACACAGTCACAGACACTAATACACATATGTACACACACACACACTAACACATAGACACTAATACACATATACAGACACACACACTTACACAGTCAGACACACTAATACACAGTCACAGACACTCATACACATAAACACACACACTAACGCACAGTCAAAGACACTAATACACATAAACACACACACTAACACAGTCACAGACACTAATACACATAAACACACACACTAATACAGTCACAGACACTAAAACACATATATACACAGACACTAAAACACATATACATACACACAGTCAAAGACACATACACAAATATATACACACACACTAACACACAGTCACAGACACTAATACACACTAACACACAGTCACAGACACTAATACACATATGTACACACACACACACACACACACTAACACATAGACACTAATACACATATACAGACACACACACTTACACAGTCAGACACACTAACACACAGTCACAGATACTCATGCATATATACAAACACACACACACACACTCTAACACAAAAAAGTGATGATGCACTGCAAATATTTAAATGGATACATAAAGAGTATGTAGTAAGATAGCAAACAGAGCCAGACCAGTATTGCATACATGTAACCAATATGACTAGGTTTTCTGATGTAAGGGAAGAAACAAAGCCCACAATACATTGTAAATGCCCCTAAATAACCCCAAATATTTCATGCATTTGGTCAATACCCTCTAAACATACAAGGAGTATGAACTCTTTTAAAAGCTGCCTAGAGTACATAGGGCTCAGCAAAAGCAATTTTTAGACCCCCTTCCCACACTCAAAGATAAGAGAAGTGTTATAGGGGAAGGTTAAAGAAGGGAGCAATTCTGTGATATCTGCAAGTCAGTAAACGTTGTCTGAAATATCAGCAAAGCTGTAAAATAACAATTTCCCTTCAGCTGCCATATAGTAATGCCTGAAAGTAAATGAGTATGTAGCTTGCATATAAACAAAATTACAAAAGTAGGCATAGGGTTGTGGGGCTGGAATTAACCCTTGAGTTTAAACTTCGTTATGACCCTCTCTGTTTCACATAAGGGAACTTTATTTTATATAAATTGCCTTTTTATAATTTTATTTAGGCAGCAACTACTTATGATTACCCAGTGCATTCTGATGTATCTATTTCACTGGAACAATATTTTCAGGTAATAGTATTAAGTACCAGTGCAGTACTGCTTTTATTTCAATAATAAACAAGTGGGAGTAAAAGAGAAATCCAGATAAATAAAATAAAAACAATGTATATATAGGCCTGATATCTTTTCATCTACATACACATTGGTTATATATGAGTATTTATGAGAACCTTTGTAGTGTTAAAAAGGTGGGGAAAGACAGTTTCAGGATTTACTGGCAATCTGTGAGTTGTGCAATTAACTCATAATGTATGTGGCCTAGGCACTGGCGGTTAGTAAAATTATTTTATTTTATGTCCTTATTTCTAGACTAGACAAAGTACTTAAGATGCTATGTAGAGTAATTAATAAATGGAAGGAGCATAAAGCCTCAGGCTGCTGGTGTGGTCCTTAATGTGTTATTTAGTGGCTAATCTCTCATGATCAAGAAGGTAATTAAACTAGCAGAATACAGAAATATATATGTAAAAAAATAATTCAAGTAGAGTCACATCCTATATAATAAAAGGCCAAGTGTGTTTGTCCGAAGCTGTCATGCGCAGTAGAGACTGCGCGCAAGGACAAACACACCTGGCCTTCCAACTGACCTGGTGTTGAGTGGTGGAGTGGGCATGGCTGGCGGGTGTGTAGTGGGTGTGGCCGGCTGATGCAACATGGGCGTGACCAGACGGATGTGATGTGGGCGTGGTCGGATGTAACATGGGCGTGGTCGGGCATCACGCAGGCGGGGCCAGATGCCGAGAGACAGAGAGGTCTAAAGAGGGGGATAGAGAGAGCAGAAGGATAGAGAGAGCAGAAGAGGGGAGATAGAGAGAGGGACAGAGAGACAGCAAAAGAGAGAGGTGGAGAGAGACAGCAAAAGAGAGAGGGGGAGAGAGACAGCAAAAGAGAGAGGGAGAGAGAAACAGCAAAAGAGAGAGGGAGTGAGAGACAGCAAAAGAGAGAGGGAGAGAGAGACAGCAAAAGAGAGAGGGGGAGAGAGACAGCAAAAGAGAGAGGGGGAAAGAGACAGCAAAAGATAGGGGGAGAGACAGCAAAAGAGAGGGGGAGAAAGACAGCAAAAGAGAGGGGGAGAGAGACAGAAAAAGAGAGGAGGGAGAGAGACAGAAAAAGAGAGGAGGGAGACAGATAGCAAAACAGAGGGGGGAGAGAGACAGTAAAAGAGAGGGGGGAGAGAGAGAGCAAAAGAGAGGAGGGAGAGAGACAGCAAAAGAGAGGGGGAGAGAGACAGCAAAAGAGAGGGGGGAGAGAGACAGCAAAATAGAGGGGGGAGAGACAGCAAAAGAGAGGGGGGAGAGAGCACAAAAGAGAGGGGGAGAGAGCACAAAAGAGAGGGGGAGAGTGGGCAAAAGAGAGGGGGGAGAGTATGCAAAAGAGAGGGGGGAGAGTGCGCAAAAGAGAGGGGGAGAGAGCGCAAAAGAGAGGGGGAGAGAGCGCAAAAGAGAGGGGGAGAGAGTGCAAAAAGGAGAGGGAGAGAGCACAAAATAGAGGCGGGGAGAGAGAGAGCACAAAAGAGAGGGGGAGAAAGAGCACAAAAGAGAGGGGGAGAGAGAGCAAAAGAGAGGGAGAGAGATTGAAAAAGAGAGGGGGAGAGAGCACAAAAGAGAGGGGTTGAAAGAGCACAAAAGAGAGGGGGAGAGAGCACAAAAGAGAGGGGGAGAGAGAGCAAAAGAGAGTGAGAGAGACAGCAAAAGAGAGGAGAGATAGAGCAAACAAGAGGAGAGAGAGAGAGCAAACAAGAGGAGAGAGAGAGCAAACGAGAGGAGAGAGAGCAAACGAGAGGAGGAAGAGAGAGAGCAAAAGAGAGGGAGAGCGACAACAAAAGAGGGGGAGAAAGAGAGAGCAAAAGAGAGGGAGAGAGACAGCAAAAGAGGGGGAGAGAGAGCAAAAGAGAGGGGGGGAGAGAGAGCAAAAGAGAGGGGGGAGAGAGAGAGCAAAAGAGAGGGGTGAGAGAGAGAGCAAAAGAGAGGGGGAGAGAGAGAGCACAAAAGAGAGGGTGGAGAGATTTAAAGAGAGGGGAGAGAGAGAGAAAGAGCAAAAGAGAGGGGAGAAAGAGAGAGCAAAAGAGAGGGGGGATAGAGAGAGAGCAAGGTGTGGGACCGCTGTACTGCAAAAAATGGCCCGTGTACACGGGCTTTAGGACTAGTCTTTAATATTAGCCTATGCCTGTCTAGTTCTGTCAGACTCGCAGGACTAAATATGGAAACCAGTATGTTAGTAGTTAAATTGTGCTACAGACAGTTCAGCACTAACCTTCGTGGCTTCTGTGACCTGTCTGCCTGTCACATCTCAGTGAGTTCTTCCCGTGCTGCAGTTCAAGCTGTCTGGGGTGAGACGCAGAGGCCCTTTAAATAATAAGTGATGACATCACAATTCTGAGACTGCATCCTGTCTCACACGGATGATGCATACCAGTTTGGCCATAAAAGGAAGTGCAGGAAATGAGCAGCATCCCCCACAATGCACCATAGTCAGGAAGAGAGGTGAGTAAAATGGCTGCCAGCAGCACATGGCAAACAAAACAGGGAAAAAAAACCTGACAGTACCCTCCCCTCAACGACCCCTCCCCAGCAGGAGGACAAAAGGCTTATTGGGGAAACGGGCATAGAAGGCACGGAAGAGGGCAGAGCATGAACATCAGAGGAGGGAACCCAAGAATGCTCCTCTGGACCATAGCTCCTCCAGCGAACCAAATACTGTGCACGGCCCCTGGACATACGGAGAGTCAATAATGCTGCTGACCTCATACTCCTCTTGGTTGTCAACAAAGATAGGATGGGGACGAGGCAACACAGTGGTAAACCGGTAACAAACCAATGGTTTCAAGAGGGAGACATGAAAAACATTGGAGATGCACATAACAGAAGGAAGGTCAAGAGCGTAGGCCACAGGATTAACCCGTCGGAGTATTCAAAAAGGACCAACATAACGGGAGCTAATTTATTGGAAGGCGCACGAAGGTTCAAGTTGCGGGAGGACAGCCAAACTCTCTCACCAACCTGGTAGGAAGGCGCGGGCAGACACCTACGATCAGCCTGGAACTTTTGACGCTGCATAGAACGATGAAGGCAATCCTGAATCTGCACCCACATGGAACTGAGTTGTCGGAGATGCTCCTCCAAAGCCGGAATACCCTGAGACATTAATGAATCGGGCAACAAGGATGGTTGAAACCCATAATTCGCCATGAACGGGGATAACTTGGAGGAAGCATTAATAGCACTATTACGAGCAAACTCTGCCCAAGGTAACAGTTCAGACCAATTATTGTGGTGATCTGAGACATAGCAACGGAGGAACTGCTCCAGACCTTGATTAGACTGTTCCGCAGCCCCATTGGATTGAGGGTGATATGCCGAGGAGAAGGAAAGCTGGATCCCCATTTGAGCACAAAAGGAACGCCAAAATCTGGAGACAAACTGGATACCCCGGTCCGACACTATCTCCTTGGGTAACCCATGTAAATGGATGACCTCCCAGGCAAAAATTTAAGCAAGCTCCTGAGCGGTAGGCAGCTTCATCAAGGGAATGCAATGTGACATTTTAGAAAGTGGTCAACCACCCTAAGGATAACAGTATTGCCATTGGAAACAGGGAGCTCAACAATGAAGACAATGGAAAGATGTGTCCAAGGACGCTCACCATTAGCAATAGGTTGAAGAAGACCCACAAAATTATTCTGTGCACAAACTGAGCAGGAGGCAACATATGCAGCAACATCAGAACGAAGACCAGGCCACCAGAATTGTCGAGTGACATACCAAATCATTTGGATCTTGCCTGGGTGACCTGCGGCTTTAGGATAGTGGTAAGTGTGTAAAAGTTTAGTTCAAAGATTCTCAGGAACAAAACACTTGCCACTAGGTTTTTCATGAGGTGCATTGGTTTGTGCAGCCAGGATCTCCTCCCCCAAGGGAGAAGTCAAATTAGTATGTATGGTAGCGAAAATATGGTCAGGAGGTATAACAGGAGTAGGTACAGACTCCTCCTTGGACAGAGGTGAAAATTGTCGAGAGAGGGCATCAGCCCTAACATTCTTACTACCAGGCAGGTAGGAGACCACATAATTAAACCGAGACAAAAATAGCGCCCAGATAGATAAGTTAAATTCTTGTGGTCAGTAAGAATGAGCACTGGCACGCTAGTACCCTCGAGAAGATGCCTCCATTCCTTGAGTGCCAAAATTATGGAAATTGGAGACAATTTCTTAGAGAAGAAACCACACGAATGCAAGGAACCATCAGGCGTAGGACGTTGAGACAAGAGGGCACCTACTCCAGTCTCAGATGCATCAACCTCAAGAACGAAAGGCAGGACAGGGTTAGGATGAGCCAGAACTTGAACGGCAGCAAAGGCAGTCTTAAGACTATCAAAGGCCTTAATGGCAGTAGGTGACCAATGGAGTGGATCATTCTCTTTACGGGTCATGTCTGTGATAGGTTTGACCAAGGAAGAAAAGTTTTTAATAAACTTTCTATAGTAATTGGTGAAACCCAAAAAACATTGAATAGACTGAAGACCAACTGGGCAAGGCCACTGCAGAACTGCAGATAACTTGTCAGGATCCATAGAGAACTCTGCAACGGAGATAACATAACCTAGGAAGGTTACATGAGTCTGATGGAACTCACATTTCTCGAGTTTACAAAACAGGCCGTTCTCACGTAGTCTCTGAAGAACCTGTGTAACATCAGAACGATGAGCCTCAAGTGTGGGTGAGTGTATGAGGATGTCGTCTAAGTACACCACAACACACTGTTGCAACATATCTCGTAGGACATCATTAATAAAATCCTGAAAAACAGCAGGAGCATTACATAGGCTAAAGGGCATTACAAGATACTCATAATGCCCGCTCCTGGTGTTAAATGCTGTTTTCCATTCGTGGCCCTCCTTAATCCTAACGAGGTTGTACGCTCTTCTCAAATCAAGTTTAGTAAAGACCATAGCTCCCTTGAGGCGGTCAAAGAGTTACTTAATGAGCAGAATAGGGTAAGCATTCTTAATGGTAAAACGATTAAGACCCCTATAATCGATGCATGGTCTTAACTCGCCACCCTTTTTCTTCACAAAGAAGAAGCCAGCCCCTGCAGGAGAGCAGGATTTGCGGATGATCCCCCACAACAGAGCATCTGCAACATACTCCTCCATAGCACAATTTTCTGCAACAGACAGAGGGTACACCCGGCCCCGAGGAGGAATAACTCCGGGTTGCAGGTCTATGGCACAATCATAAGACCGGTGAGGAGGCAACGTACCGGCACGCACCTTGTCAAAAACGTCTAGGAACTCTCGGTACTCCTCTGGCAATTGAGATACCGAAGAAGTGCACAAGACTTTAACTGGTTTCCGAAGACAAGTGGAAATAAATTGCAGGGACCACAACAAAATTTCGGACCTGCGCCAGTAAAGGCTGGGATTGTGCTTTTGGAGCCAGCGATAACCCAGAACAACCAGAAAATGCGGAGAGTTTATCACCTGGAACTGGAGGGTTTCAAAATGGAGAGCCCCAACAGCCATGTACAACGGAGCAGATTCGTGAGTAACGAGTGCGGGCTGAAGGGGCCTGCCATCAATGGCCTCAATAGCAAGCGGAGCGGACCGAGGCAAAACAGGAAAACAGGAATGGAGTGCTTTGATACAAAAGCACTGTCAATGAAATAGCCCGTAGCACCGGAGTCAACAAGAGCCTCAATGACTATGGAGGAGTCCACCCAGGAAAGGACAACCGTGACCAAAGGTTTCACCTTAAGCGGTTCCGGGGACGAGGATAAACCACCCAAGGTCTGCCCCCGACAGGACCTTAGGTGTGAGCGTTTCCTGGCCGTGTAGGACAAGACTTCAAAAGGTGGTCCTGTAACCCACAATAGAGGCAGAGCCCCTCCCTCCTCCTAAAGGCCCTCTCCACCGCAGAGAGACACGTGAATCCCAACTGCATCGGCTCAGCAGTATCTGCTGACTCGAGACCAGGAGGCATGGGAGGAAAGGGAGGCATGGGTGGGAATGAACACGTAGGAGACAACGGAACAGGAGGCTCCTTGAAAGAGGGCCTCTCTCTGAGTCTGATGTCAATTAGGATCAAAAAGAAACCAATGCCTCGAGATCCTCTGGTAAATCTCTGGCAGCAACTTCGTCTTTAATCGCATCAGAGAGCCCATGAAAGAAGGCAGGAACAAGGGATTCATTGTTCCAACCTACCTCTGCGGCAAGCGTACGGAACTCAATAGCATACTTAGCAACAGATCTTGTACCTTGCTGAATGGACATGAGTCATTTAGCAGCAGAGGAGGAGCAAGCCGGAACATCAAATACCCTTCTAAAGGAGGCCACAAATTCAGGGTAATTTGAAATCACAGGTTTATTTGTCTCCCACAAGGGATTAGCCCAGGCAAGAGCTGTGTCAGAGTAACGAGATGAGAAATCCCACCTTATCTCTGTCAGAGGGAAATGCCTGAGATAACATCTCAAAGTAAATGCCAACCTGGTTCAAAAACCCTCTGCACTGGACAGTATCGCCTCCATATCACTGAGGTAGAGGTGCAGAACCGGACATGCTCCTGATAGGCATAGGTGCAGCAGCGGAAACTGGAGCAGCCATAACTTGCAGGACACTTTGGTCCAAATGTGCAGTGCGAGTCAGCAGGGTTTGCAGGGCTACTGCAAATTGATCCAAGCGGTGATCCTGTACATCCATCCTGTAAATGATGGCAGGTAAAGGTGGATTATTAGTACCATCAGGATTCATGGCCTTTGCATAATGTCAGGATGCCAGGAATCAGAATGAGACGAGAAGTGCAAAAATAATCACACCTTTATTAATAGCAAAAAATAATAAAAAGTCCACAAGTCAAATAACAAGCCAGGAGTCAAAACCAGAGATGGTAGTCAGACGAGCCGAGTCAGGAGCCAAAGCAAATAGTCAGACAAGCCGGAATCAGCAACAAGGAAAACAGCAGAGTCAGGAACAAGCCAGGAATCAGGAACCAGGAAGGACGTCAGGCAGCCAGGTAATACACAGAAACTCTCACAAACAGGTCTTAGACAACGCAAAGGCAAAGCATACTGAACAGAGGCCCTTTAAATAATAAGTGATGACATCACAATTCTGAGACTGCATCCTGTCTCACACGGATGATGCATACCAGTCTGGCCATAAAAGGAAGTGCAGGAAATGAGCAGCATCCCCCACAATGCACCATAGTCAGGAAGAGAGGTGAGTAAAATGGCTGCCAGCAGCACATGGCAAACAAAACAGGGAAAGAACCCTGACATGCACTCAAAACATCTCTCTAAATTTTAACTGAAGCTGTCTATCCCCTCCTTGCCTAGAAGTCCTTACTCTTTCTATAATTTGGAATCTGAGCTGACTTATGTTGTGCCCTGCTTCTAAAAAATGGGAAGAGACAGAGTTCATCCTATTTTTTTCCTCTAATGTTCGACTTATGCTTGTTGATTCTCTACCTCACCTCCCTAGTGGTCTCTCCAATATAGATTTGACTAAATGGGCACTTGATAAGATATATTACATACATTACATGTCAGATATTATTTTATTCTATATTTAGTACCCTTTATAGGATGGTAGAAACAATCAACCTTTACCATTGAATTGTAATTATTACACCCAAGGCATGGATAATTTCCAGTTCTTAATTGACCAATTCATCTTTGGATACTCACTTTTTCACTCCCAATATCTGTGCTTAAAAGAAAATCTTATTTCTTGTATATGCCACCATTGGATAATCTATAAAGGCAGAAATGTGTTAATTACCTAATTTCAGTATCTGCCAATGTTCTTTAAATATACATATCATTTTTTCACTGATTCTGTTATATTTTGTGACAAAAATTATTCTATCCCTATATCCAACCTTTTTGTCCTTTTTTATATTTTCCTCAATTTTTTCCATTTGAACTTCAATTAGATTCCTAGGATACCCTCTCATTCTAAATTTATTAGCCATTTCACTTAACCATTGTTCACATTTTTGTTGGTCTGTCACTATCCTTTTAATATGTGGGAATTAGCTTTTTGGTATTGTTTTAAATATACTGGTGCATGACAGCTGCCTGTAGAGATTATTCATATCCATCACTTTCATGTGTGTGTGTGTGTGTGTGTGTGTGTGTGTGTATATATATATATATATGAGTCTTGAAAAAGCCGGGGCGTCACCGGCGAAACGCGTTGAGGTCTTTTTGGCTGTATTGGGCTTCCGTACTTACAGACGCAAGGCGGTTGGATGACGGATCCTGACGGTGTTATCGTCACTCAGCTTGCCGGGAACTTTTGAACACTGTTTCCAGGCGGACGCCTCTATTTGCTGCTATCATTTGATCATTGTGGTGAAGTTGTTCACTGTTGCTGTGTTTTGCTTTTTTTATATCTAGTACGTTTATTACTAGTGTGTGTCTTTGTGGAATAAATACCTCTACCTTGAATCGGATGTGCGCTGTCCTCTTCTTTCCTGCTGCAGCTCTGGTATGTTCGTCCGTAGATGAGAGACCTTCGGATTTCTGAACAGCGGCACTCGTTCTAGATTCAAGCATGTTTTCTCACTGCCTTCGGTGTAGAATTATCCCCTGATCCTTCTATCATACTCTGGGAGTCACGTTGTTTGGTAAAGTACAATTTAGTAGCGCAGCCTTTTTTTCTGTTAAATATATATCTATACATATAAATCTATATGAATATCTACATGTATATATATATAGGAATATCAATTTAAAAATACTAAGAACATTTTCCCTTAAATAAAGATCATTGAAATTTTAAATATTTATAGTGAATACACAGTAAAATTCATTTTATATATATATATATATATATATATATATATATATATATATATATATATATATATATATTATTGCCCTTAGCTATACATACACATAGCCATATACCATATAACTTGGAACCCTGATAATTTTTATTAATATTTTAATGACAATTTTTTAATCAGATCTGATGAAGCCCTGGCCAGCCCTAAAATGGGAGTGGTGAAATGCGTTATGCTGGCAATTGTTTGGCACATGTGGTGGAGCGGTAGTATGTGACAAAACTACCTTGCTGTTGCTCAAGATCAGTGGCCACATTACGTGAACTGAGAACTGGGTAAACACTCACCTTGGAGAGATGAAGTATCTGTTGGTGAGCAAACGTCATGAGGATCAGCTGTTATGTGGGCAATAGTTGCTCAGGAGGGAAGGCAAACCTTACATGTTTCTAAATCTAAGGCTTGTGATAGCCCTGAAGAGGTTTGTGTTTTTGGCCATTTTTACCCTTTTACAATCACGCCTGAATATCCTGCATTTGATGTTTCAAAATAAACTAAATTTATCCAATTTATCAATTTCTCTGAATATTTCACTGCTAACATCTGCCCACAAGCTGAAAAGAGGATCCAAAGTTTGGGAGCGTGCTTTGCACTTATGTGCTCCTATTTTCCAGGCAGTTGTGGGTGCCACTGAAGAGTCTTTTGCAAGGACATTTGTTCACATACTTATGTATATGTTTTTTATGTATTTCATCATTGTGGTGTATTTAAGTATGCTTAGCAGACAGATGCATTAAAGCCTATCACCTAGATTACGAGTTTTGCATTAAAGGCTGTGCGGTGCTAACGAGCAGTTTTCCCTCACCGCTCACTTACCTACAGCGCTGGTATTACGAGTTTTTATAAACTCGTCGTTAAAAGACTAGAAGTGAGCATTGAGCAAAATTTTGCTCATTATTGCACTCCAATACCAGCGCTGCTTAAGTCAGCGGTGAGCTGGTGTAAAATGATCATGCACGATTTCCCCATAGGAATCAACGGAGAGAGCCGGCTGAAAAAAAGTCTAACACCTGCAAAAAATCAGCGTAAAACTCCTTAACGCAGCCCCATTGATTCCTATGGGGAAATAAAATTATGTCTACACCTAACACCCTAACATGAACCCCGAGTCTAAACACCCCTAATCTTACACTTATTAACCCCTAATCTGCCACCCCCGACACTTACATTATAATTATTAACCCCTAATCTGCCACTCCGGACACCGCCGCCACCTACATTATACTTATGAACCCCTAATTTGCTGCCCCCAATATCGCCGACACCTACATTATATTTATTATACCCTAATCTGCCGCCCCAACGTCGCCGCCACCTACCTATACTTATTAACATATTAATTGTTTTTAATTTAGTTAATGTATTTAATTATAGTGTAGTGTTAGGTGTTAGTGTAACTTAGGTTAGGTTTTATTGTACAGGTAAATTTGTATTTATTTTAGCTAGGTATTTATTAAATAGTTAATAACTATTTAATAACTATTGTACCTAGTTAAAATAAATACAAACTTGCCTGTAAAATAAAAATAAACCCTAAGATAGCTACAATGTAACTATTAGTTATATTGTAGCTAGCTTAGGGTTTATTTTACAGGTAAGTATTTAGTTTTAAATAGGAATAATTTAGTTAATGATAGGAATTTTTAGTTAGATTTCGTTTAATTATATTTAAGTTAGGGGGTGTTAGGATTAGGGTTAGACTTAGATTTAGGGGTTAATAAATTTAATATAGTGATGGCGACGTTGGGGGCGGCAGATTAGGGGTTAATAAATGTAGGTAGGTGGCGGCAATGTTAGGGACGGCAGATTACGGGTTAATAATATTTAACTAGTGTTTGCGAGGCGGGAGTGCGGCGGTTTAGGGGTTAAAATATTTATTATAGTGGCGGCGATGTCCGGTTTGGCAGATTAGGGGTTATAATTTTTCTTTTAGTGTTTGCGAAGTGGGGGGACCTCGGTTTAGGGGTTAATATGTAGTTTATGGGTGTTAGTGTACTTTTTAGCACTTTAGTTAAGAGTTTTATGCTACAGTGTTGTAGTGTAAAACTCATAACTACTGACTTTAAAATGCGGTACCAGTCTTGACAGGAGAGGGTGTACCGCTCACTTTTTAGCAGACTCGTAATACCGGCGCTATGCAAGTCCCATTGAAAAAAGAGGATACGCAATTTACGTAAGTGGATTTCCGGTATTGCCAAGTCTGGCCAAAAAAGTGAGCGGTACACCTGTACCTGCAAGACTCGTAATACCAGCGGCGTTAAAAAACAGCGTTATGACCGGCTAACGCTGCTTTTTAAGCCTAACGCAAAACTCTTTAGCAATTAATGATTTGTTAACTGCTCTTTTCTTTTTTCTTTTTGATACATGACTTTTATGTTAGTCCTAAAAATTTACGCAAGGTCTACAGTTGCGCTAACCCAGCACTCGTTAAATTCGATTTTACGCTCAAACTAGAGCGTTTACTTTCAGCTTGTAATATACACACAAATTAATGTGGGTGCGATATTGCTATATCGCACTGCGCTAAAGTTAAAGGGACACTGAACTCAATATTTTTCTTTCGTGATTCAGATAGAGAATGCAATTTTAAGCAACTTTCTAATTTACTTCTATTATCCATTTTTCTTTGTTCTCTTGCTATCTTTAATTGAAAAAGAAGTAATCTAAGCTAAGGAGCCAGCCAATTTTTGGTTCAGTACCCTAGACAGCACTTATTTATTGCTGGGTGAATTTATCCACCAATCAGCACAGTGGCGTAGCGTGGGTTGCCAGCGCCCAGGGCAAGGCAAGTATTGCGCCCCCTACACCTATACCCACACAGTCATACACATATGCATACACCTATACCCACACACATGCATACACTGTGATACTCAGCAACCTATACTCAGCAACGATACTCAAGCAGACATATAGTGGAGTATAAGTGTTAGAGTAGCCTGTGACTTGAGTCTCACAACATTTTTAGGTAGGCAATTCAAATCTGCTCACTAAACTTAATAAAGTGCAATTCACACAGGGTAGATATGTTCACCTAACAAACACTACAGCCTGTACAGCCTAATGTGTGGGGCTATTCCACAATATCTTATTTTCATTTTAAGTCTTATTATGATTTATAATTATGTATACTAGACTAGCAATGAGTAAATATTACTCGTTGTCAACGTCTTATATCTGCAAGCAAAGCATAATCCAAGAATAGAGAGGGGGGAGTGTTTCTGTATGACTCTGGGGCCGGCTGTTTCAGTAATTTACAAAGGGATGAAAGAGAGCAAGGGCAAGGCAGCTCATATATTTTTCATTTCCCCAGCGTATGGCAGCTGCAGCATTGAAGTCAGACAGCAATGTATATTCTCCCCCAGTACACGCCTCTGCTTTAGTGGAGCACAGCGATTAAGTTTGTGTGTGGTGTCTAAGTTACAGAGTTAGCAAGATGTTGAAACGTATTTGTCTTGGGCTGCAGTCTCATTTTATTACTTTAAGTTATAATAAAATGAGAGTGTCTGCAGCCCAAGACATATACGTTTAAACATCTTGTTAACTCCCTGTCCGGTCCGGTGCTGTGCTAGCCCGCAGCAGCAGGGCTAAAAGTAGGGGAACTATTTATTTCTAGTTAGATTCAATATAGAAGTTAGACTTACATTACAATGCTCCTTCCACCTCAGTTTCTCCTGGTCAAAACAGACTCCAGATCTCAACTGCGAGTGCGCACTGAAATTTTTGGCGCGGCTAAGGGCTCTAATGCATCTTGGTGCGCGGGGATAATAAAGAAGTGCGCGGTGTCACTCAAATTAATGCGCGGCCGCGCTGCCGCGCTCATTAGAGGGAACAGTGCTCCTGACATCGCACGCGGAGCCATGAGAGCCGAAAGAGCGCTTACACCCCCAGCCCCCCCTCTGAAGTTAACACACAATAAAATACATTTTAATCTATAAAAAAAAAAAAGACCTTTCTTGAATGTTTCCTCCCTTAGTGCTGCATCTGCCTGCAGTACAGAAGGGACGATGTGAGGCAGTGAATGCGCAAATTTTGCGCCCCTAAGAATTAAGCGCCCGGGGCAGCCGCCCCTGTGGCCCCCCCCACGCTACGCCACTGAATCAGCAAGAACAACCCAAATGGGCCAGCATCTAAACCTACATTTTTGCTTTTCAAATAAAGATACCAAGAGAATGATGAAAATTGATACAAGGAGTAAATTAGAAAGTTGCTTAAAATTGCATGCTCTATCTGATTCACAAAAGAAAAAAATTGGGTTCAGTGTCCTTTTAACGCATCACTAATCTAGACTACAGTTTGCAAAAACAAAGAAGCAATGAAGGTTTGCATTGGCATTCCTTTAAGCATGATCCTAGAACTAACTGAGATATTAAAGGGATAGGAAACCCCAACATTTTCTTTCATGATTTGGAAAGAACATATAACTTTAAACAACTTTCCAATTTACTTCCATTATTAAATTTGCTTCCTTCTCTTGTTATCCTTTGCTGAAGGAACAGCATTGCACTACTGGCATCTAGCTGAACATATCTAGCTAGCCAATCACAAAAGACAAATGTG
Source organism: Bombina bombina (assembly GCF_027579735.1). Taxonomy (NCBI): domain Eukaryota; kingdom Metazoa; phylum Chordata; class Amphibia; order Anura; family Bombinatoridae; genus Bombina; species Bombina bombina. Next base: position 436,782,149 of record NC_069502.1, on the reverse strand, counting down.
TGCAGGCACCAATTAGCAGCAGCTCCCAGTAGTGTAGAATATGTGCGTATTCTTTTTCAACAAGGGATACTGAGAGAATAAAGCAGTTTTGAAAATAGAAGTGAATTTAAAAGTTTCTTAAAATGACATGCTCTATTGGAATCAGGCAAATTTAATTTTGACTTTCCTATCCCTTTAAGGTCTCATGTTAAATTCCTTATTTCTGCTGTTATTTAACTAGCGTCCAATGCTTCAATATCACAATTTTTTCAAACAGCTACTTAATCTAATTTGAGCAAATCAGCCTCTAGAGTGGCGAAATGTATAAAATCATGAACTCCCCCAACATAACAATCAGAATGCGCTATATATACCTGTTACAACAGCATTATACGTGTCAGTATTGGATCAGGCTTTTCTAGGCTGGATAATCCAATAACAAAGTTCAGTAAAAAAAAACTCCAGGGGGTCGTTAAAATTTAAATTTTATTGAATCCAAGTAAAAACATAACAATCCACAGTATCTCTGCTGGATACATAGCTTGATATTGCCATATGTTCGATTTTATATTGGCGTCTATTTGTCTAACACAAAGCAAAAGAACATTTTATAAATTTACAATGCAGTTTTTTTTGGTACATCAGCAGTTGGAATGTGGGAGAAATTGTATTCATAGAGTTTATTTTTATTTAATAGAGAGCAAAATACAGCAACTGAAAGTTGTTTAATCCTTTATTGACCTAAGTACAGGAATCGCACTTAAAGGGATATTAAACAGTGCTATATTGGTAAAAACAAATATGTTAAAATAGCGTAAACATAAAAGAAACAGTTTGTGTAAAAACAAAAAACAGCAAACAACTTACTTGTTTTCTTGCAAAATTAGCACTTTGAATTTCACACTGTATCCTCTGCCCTCAGGATAAGAGTGGAACAGTTTTGAAACTTTCATTCTGTCAGTTCTGAGAATGTGCAAATTTGACTCCCTGTTTATCTAGTCTATTCACTTAATACTAAACCAACTCAAAGTTTTATGACATCATGCTAAATAAGACATCCTGTAGAGACCACAACCTCCTTGTAGGGCTGAGACAAGAAGTAATGTTTAAGAAATAAATAAAAGGTAAAATCCATTTGAATAGATGAATCATACATATTGCAATGATTTCTATTAAGTATTAGCCACTACTTAGTGCTTTTTTTATTATAACAATGAAAAAAACTGTTTAATATCATTTAAACACTAAATACATTTCCTAAGATCATGGGTGCTGCCATTATGAAACACTGCAGGTATCTGAAGGAGAGTTGCTGCACATGTGCAAACAGCACTGGAATCTAGTGAAAGATTGATTTCAAGATGGCGGCACCCAATGACTAGAGGGAGGTGCAGAATAACCACAATACTGTGCTTATAAAATGTAATTAGTGGTTAATGTCCCTTTAAACATTCATGATTCAGACAGAGTATACAATAAAAAAAAAATGCCAGTTTACTTATCAAATTTAGCTTTTCTGATAGGCTGATGGCTGTCACATGATGCAAGGGGAAGGAAAATTCAACTAACTGAAATTTAACAGAAAATAACTACTACACATTTGAAATTCAGACTGTTTGTTGTTATTATGCATGTATACAATTTTATTACAAGACCAGAGACTTCATATTTGCATTATCTTTCTTTACTACTCAAGTGCAGCTTTTTAAAGTACATAAAAACACACAAACATTTAAAATAAAACAGAAAAAATAGAGTCTATATAACTAGCCAATGAGAATGCTAGGTTAGAGACAAAAGAGAAAATGGACCAATCAGATGACCCATATTGGCCATAAACAGACCAGTGAGCACCCCATCTTCCTCTTTCTTTTGCTGCTCATGCAAGTGTGGCTCATTATTCTCTCATATATTATATTGTCAATTTATTATATTACCTTAGCATTGCTATTACATTTTATTTATTTACTTTTTTGTACTATTCCTACACCGCACATATATATTCTTTTTTCCCCTTTCCGTTTTATTTTTTGTGCCTCTTCCTGCACTCGTTTTTTGGTGCAATGCTCGTTTTACCCTGTGCCTAATTCTACTATTCCCCCCATTAATCCGGTTCTCTGTTTGAGTAATTTTATTCAAGTTTAACTTGCCGTTTTTCTGCTGCGTGTCTCTGTCTCCCCTCCCTTCTATCTTGAGCTCCGGCGCCATCTTGTGGGCGTTCTTAGTGACATCACAGCCTGCCTTCTGTTTACCTCAGTAGTGCTGTGGACGCCTCCTGCCCTCTTGGTGAAAAGTAATTTTGTTTCTTTCGGCTCTTTTTCTACTCTAGATTGTGTCAGCTGCTAATTTTTCTTTCTCTTTTCTCATTTTTAGGCATTTGCTGCCCTCCGGTGGTGCTTTCTATATTTACTGAAGTTTTTTCTGTCAACATTTTTTCCTGTCAGAAATTTTCTCTGTTAAACATTTATGTTTTTAAAAAAATTATACAATAAAATTCTCTAATATTTACATATTTATATTTAGGTGTTTGTTGCTAAAGGTTCAAATATATTTTATAAAAAAAATTTTAATCAAAAAATAGTTTTTCAATTTATATTTTTACTTTAAGTAATCAGTATGTCTCTTGACATTTCTCCCAATCCCTTATCTGAACAATCTGTTCAGATTATGATTGATAACTCAATAAATAAATTAATGTCCCACATGACTTCCCTTATGCAAAAATCTCCTCCAAAGAAAACAATTAAAAGAAAGGCTCCTTCTGGTGCTTTTAAATTAAGCAAAAAGCTTGTCAGTAAATCCAAGCATACTCTGACTGAGTCAAATCTTCCTTGCGGCAAAGGAAGTAAAACATCCGCTAAAAGACCCCTTACTCCCAAGGGGAATAAAAAGGGAGTTCAAATTAAAAAATCTGAAATATTTTCCAAAGAAAAAGGTTCTGATTCCTCTACATCATATAATTCAGATAATATGTCTGAGGACTTCAATAATTCCTCATCCAATAATTGTGATTCAGACTCCTCCTCTGAATCTGAGCCTAAACGCAAAAAAGCTAAAAAATGCTCCAAAAAATCCAAACATCTGGATGATGATAATTTTAATTTTACTGACGCACTTGGTAACCCCTGCTTTAATGCGGACACCTTACACCATTTAGATCCTCAGAATGGTTTCCTCCCATGGAAATCGCATCCTTTATAGATTTTCAACTTAAAAAGAAAAGGGCTAGAAATAATATGAGAGCTGAATGCCCCAGACCCCTTCTTCCCAAAAATTGTAACATTACCCCTGAAATTGACCCCAAAGTTCTCAAATTTATTGGCTCTCCGGGGTACAAAATCAAAAAAGGATTAGACAAAGCCTGGAAAAATTGCCAGGATAAACTCCTTGACACCATTGGTCCTATTACAAAGCTCTTTGAGTTATCAGAAGAGGCTGTATTACAAGAATCCCCTATGGACCCTTCCCTCGTTAGAGAGTGGGTTCAACGCATTCTCTCCTTTGTGGGTATCGCCAATACCACTATTATAATTGAACGCAGAAAGAATATCTTAAGAAAAATTGACCCTAAGATCTGCGATTTCGCAGTTAATGCATTACAATCGGACAAAGACGGTCTTCTTTTTGGAGACGCTTTTCTAAAAGATTTGAACCTTTATGCTAACACCTTCTCCACCCTTAATAAAGTAAAGACCTCTATGAGAAAAATGATGTACTCTCAGAATTTCTCTGACAGGGCCAGGAAAGGTAGAGGTCGCTTTCCCGGCCGTTCCTCTCAAATTTCAAGACCTCAATTCCAACAAAACTACTCCTCTCAGTATCAGCACTACAGATAGAACAATAAAGCCTCTCCAGCTTTCAACTTTTTTCCACAGCGGTCCAGACCCTGGCAACAAAGAGGTCAACGTTTCAGAACCCGATCTCGCCCTTCTCCAGGTAAAATTTCCTCTTTTCAATACTCCTCTTTCTTCCCCACTAAAAGTTGGGGGAAGAATAGCCTTCTTTGCTCACAATTGGAATCTCATATCTTCAGATCCTTGGATCTTAAACACAGTTCAAGGAGTTCACATAGATTTCTTATCTCCCCCTATCCAAATTTCTTTCCAAAACCTATTCATTTTTCCCAAAAAGACAGACTTCTAGTTCAAAAAGAGATAGAAAATCTTCTACAAAAAGAAGCAATCTCCCCAAATCCAAATCCTCATTTAGCTTTCTTCAGCAACCTTTTTCTAGTAAAAAAGAAAAACGGTCAGTTCAGACCTGTTATAAACTTAAGAACTCTCAACGCTTACGTTGTTTACAATCACTTCAAACTAGAAGGGATTCATCTTCTAAGGGACTGTCTCTTGGACAACGATTGGCTGGTCAGGTTAGACCTATCAGATGCATACCTCACAGTTCCCATAGATCCAGAACACTGGAAATATCTGACCTTCACTTGGGAGGGAAAAGTTTGGAGTTTCACTTGTCTCCCTTTCGGACTTTCTTCCGCTCCTTGGATCTTTACAAAACTTCTCAAACCAGTAGTATCTTTTCTGAGACTCAGAGGAATTCGTCTGATCATTTATCTGGACGATATCCTGCTGATGAATCAAGATTTTATTTCCCTTCAATCTCAGTTATCCATGACTATAAACCTCTTAGAAAATTTAGGTTTTCTAGTAAACAAAGAAAAATCAATCCTTCTTCCTTCCAAATCTCTAATTTTTCTTGGTTTTCATATAGACACGGTGAAAGCCACTTTAAGCTTACCCCTCTCAAAGATAAAGAACATCAAGAAGGAAATTTCAAAGACTCTCAACAAACAATTTGTCTCGGTCAGACAGATAGCCAGGATTGTTGGGTTACTTTCATCCTCTATTCAGGCTATCTTTCCGGCCCCCCTTCATTATCGAGAGCTCCAAAGATTAAAGATTTCTTACCTTCAGAAAGGTTTCTCTTATTCTCACCTCATTCCATTATCCTTGGAAGCCAAAGAGGAGCTTTCATGGTGGCTTTCCCAAATGGAAGCTTGGAATGGGAGAGCTATTTTTGGGAAATCCCCAGATTTAATAATAGAATCCGATGCCAGCCTGTCGGGTTGGGGTGCCCGCTGCGGTCCCTCTATTACCGGAGGGAAATGGTCCGCAGAAGAAAAAGGCCTTCATATAAATTGTCTGGAACTTTTAGCCGGGTCCTTCGCTGTCAAAAGCTTTGTAAAAACTCTAGCCCCTGCATCTATCCTTCTTCGGTTGGACAACATCTCAGCCGTGAGATATCTCAATCGATTAGGTGGCACAAAGTCCAGAAATCTGTCAAATATTACCAAGGATTTTATTCATCTCTGTTTAGACAAGAATATATCTATCAAGGCAGAATATATTCCAGGTCTTTCGAATTCAGCTGCAGATTGGGGTTCTCGTTTCCTCAGGGACTCCAGCGATTGGAAAATTCACAGAAACATTTTCCTATCAATTCAAACCCTTCTGGGTCCTTTCTCTTTAGACATCTTCGCTTCTCGTCTCAACCGTCAACTTCCTCTCTATTTCAGTTGGCGTCCAGATCCAGAAGCTTTGGCAATAGACGCTTTTCTTCAAACCTGGCCGAATCAAGGAGCTTATGCTTTTCCCCCCTTTTCTCTGATTGCCCGGACAATTTCTGTAGTTTGCAGGAACCTTCTATCTCTAACCCTCATAACTCCCCTGTGGCCAACTCAAGCTTGGTACCCCTCCCTTCTGGAGATGTCTTTCAAACCCCCAATTCTCCTCCCTGTTCTTCCAGATCTTCTCTTAGATCCAGAGGACAATCCTCTGTTACAAACTGCTGTTTGTAACTGGCCCTTTAAATGAAAAATTGCCCTGCTTCCCTGGATTTTGGAGAAGCCTATTTGCCAGCCTCCTTCCACATGACTATGGCCCCTGGAAGATTGTGCCCCTGAGGACATATTGACTTTTGTTGGGTGTGTGTGGCCCTTTAAGAACCATCTGGGGACATATTGTGACTTTGATGAACAATGCCCCTTTAAGACTATGTCCCCAGACCTGTGAAATGACTTGTCCCTGGCTTTCTCCCACTTGGTTCAGTTTCATTGTGTGCCATTAAGAGTTAAATTTTGTTCAGCTTCAAGAAACCTATTCTAAATACAAGTCTGCTGGGATTAGCTCTAATTAGGTTTAGTGATCAACTTTCCCATTGTCTAATCAGACTAGTATTGATAAGGTGGACTGCATTGTTTTATTGTGTGTAAAATGTTATCTGCTGAAGTAATGTTGTGGCCTGTCAAAGGGAGTGTCTCTATCTAATATCAAATGTGTGATGGGGGATTTTATGCCTCCCCCTGAGAGTGTCCTGTTTGCATGTAACCTCAATAAAAAGGAGGCTGTGTGCTCCAGCACATCAGACCTATTTTCTGTCCCTCTAACTTGCAGCTTTGACTCATGTTTGTAGGGGACAGCTTCAGCTAATATCACTACAGGGATTGCTGACTATGGTGCTGATGATTCTTTGGTGAGCGCTAGGAGCATCCTTTTCTACGGTCCAACTTCCAGCCAGCCTGGAGGCAACCGTAACATTTGGCGGCAGCGGTGGGATCGGCGTCCTAGCGCAAGGAGCAGCACCACAACAGCACTGGTATCGTAGGAGAGTAATTGAGGGCAACGCTAGCCACTGCGCAGCGTCCCTACCTACAGCAGCATGGAGCTGACAAGATACTGGTCAGAACCATGTGAAGAGCACCTCAACCGGATCCGTCGCTATGAGGGCGCGGATTTCGTTCCAGAGGTAAAGAGGCGGCTAGTCCGATATGGTCCAGACCCTGCGCAGGAGGTAGTCAGTCGCATCATCCGGGAATTGGATACGGAGAACAAAGCGGCACGAGCCTTTGAGCGCCAACTGTGGAGTTTGAGGGTATGGACACCTGGTCTCTCTCCCCAGCCGCAGCATGTTCCACAGGGAGAGGAGAGCAGCGACCTCCCTCCCCAGCGGCAGTATACTGTGCAGAGGGAAGAGACAACCGGTCTCCTTCCCCAACCCCCAACCAGAGATACCAGAGGCAGCAGGCCTCATAGACTGGTCCTGGGAGGACCCCCAGCAGGGCAGGTGGAGATGGGACCGCAGTCTCTCTACCGGCCCTACAGGGATGCTGGGCAGGCGGCCCAGATCCCCAGCGACAGACCCAGCTACAGGGAGGGGAGAGCATCGACCTCCCTCCCCAGCCGGAGTGTGCCTTCCAGGGAGAGGAGACAACCGGTCTCTCTCCCCAGCCGCAGCATGTTCCACAGGAAGCGGAGAGCATCGACCTCCCTTCCCAACGGCCGCCGGAGTATCAGGAGGAGGAGGTAAGCCAATCTCCCCCTCCCCAGCTAACTCCTAACTTGGGCCCAGGGTTAACAGTGGAGATGTTGGCCCCCACTGACCCCCACGTTCCCTTTGCCACCGGGCAGGACTATGCCCCAATTCCCCCAGCAGAAGAGCTGGCATCAGGACAGAGCGCTGCTGGCCTCTGCCCTACAGACCTTGTCCTTGTTACAGAACTGGCCTGCAAACCCCTCACCCCAGCAGAAGCGCTGGCACCAGGGCAGAGTGCCGCTGGCCTCTGCCCCCCAAGTACCATCAGCTATTTGCCCAGCTGCGCCAGGAAGGCCGAGGATGCTACACTTTCATCCTACAACCTGGAACTTACAGGCCAGTACTACGTATTGTGGGGGGGCTACTTTGCTGCTAGCGATTATTTGTGGGTGGGTTGCGAGACTAACTTGGGCACTGACCGGCAGAAGGTCAGGTGCCTGGTTAGTCTCCCTCCAAAAGGGGAGATATGTTACAAACTGCTGTTTGTAACTGGCCCTTTAAATGAAAAATTGCCCTGCTTCCCTGGATTTTGGAGAAGCCTATTTGCCAGCCTCCTTCCACATGACTATGGCCCCTGGAAGATTGTGCCCCTGAGGACATATTGACTTTTGTTGGGTGTGTGTGGCCCTTTAAGAACCATCTGGGGACATATTGTGACTTTGATGAACAATGCCCCTTTAAGACTATGTCCCCAGACCTGTGAAATGACTTGTCCCTGGCTTTCTCCCACTTGGTTCAGTTTCATTGTGTGCCATTAAGAGTTAAATTTTGTTCAGCTTCAAGAAACCTATTCTAAATACAAGTCTGCTGGGATTAGCTCTAATTAGGTTTAGTGATCAACTTTCCCATTGTCTAATCAGACTAGTATTGATAAGGTGGACTGCATTGTTTTATTGTGTGTAAAATGTTATCTGCTGAAGTAATGTTGTGGCCTGTCAAAGGGAGTGTCTCTATCTAATATCAAATGTGTGATGGGGGATTTTATGCCTCCCCCTGAGAGTGTCCTGTTTGCATGTAACCTCAATAAAAGCAGGCTGTGTGCTCCAGCACAGCAGACCTATGTTGACCCTCTAACTTGAAGCTTTGACTCATGTTTGTAGGATTCAGCTAATATCACTACAGGGATTGCTGACTATGGTGCTGATGATTCTTTGGTGAGCGCTAGGAGCATCCTTTTCTACGGTCCAACTTCCAGCCAGCCTGGAGGCAACCGTAACATCCTCATTTTCTCATTCTCAGTCATTCTCTCAGACTAATAGCATGGTCGATTACAGGGAACTCAGAAATCTCCTCGACCTTTCGGACTCAACTAAATCTCTCATGCGGGATTCATGGGCCCCAGGAACCCACAAATCTTATTTTTCCGCATGGTCCAGATGGTCTAGCTGGTGCATGCTTAGGAGTTTGGATCCCTTTTCATCACCTCTAACTCAAATTCTAAATTTTCTGTCTCACCTCTTTGATCTAGGCCTTGCATACAGGACCATCAATCTTTCCAGATCTGCTATCTCCGCTGGACATGATTTCATTAACAATCTCCCTATCGGTAAACATCCTTTAGTATGTCGTCTTCTCAAAGCTATTAGACTAAAAAGACCTCCTACTCCAAAACATAATTTCTTTTGGGATGTAGATTTAATTTTCTCTCTCTTTAAATCTTGGCCTTCCAATGACCTTCTCTCATTAAAACAAATTTCTGCTAAACTTGCTACCCTCCTTTGCCTAATCTCTTTTCGCAGGGTTTCTGATGTCTGGGCTCTAGATTTCAATTCTAAATCTTTTTCTCCTGAAGGTGTCACTTTCCTCATTTCTCGTAGAACTAAGACCTTATCCTCTTCTATTTTCTACCCCTATTTTCCCTCTGAACCTTCCCTCTGTGTTGTTTCTTGTCTCAAATCTTATGAATCTAAAACTGCATCTTTCAGAGATTCTTCTAACAACCAACTCTTGTTATCTTTTGTTCCTCCTCATGCTCCTGTCACTACTACCTCTATTGCTAGATGGATAAAGTGGGTCATGTCCGAGGCTGGAATTGACCTTTCTTTTTCCACTCATTCAGTTAGAGGATCGGCCGCTTCTAAAGCCCTTCTGAAGTCTGCCCCATTGCAAGACATATTGAAGGCTGCGGACTGGTCCTCCGACTCCACTTTCAAACATTTTTACTTTAAGCCTATCCAACATGCATCACTTAATCTTTTTCAATAATTGCTTTAAACATGCAAATATGAAGTCTCTGGTCTTGTAATAAAATTCCGATTATCCTAGCTTAGTGAAGGTATAATCTAGATTTTATTAAAGACACAGAGACGAATATTTCCCACCTCTCTACTATCTTATCCCACCCATACAGTTATCTATTTATAAATATACTAACGTTTCTATATATTTTATTTTAGTTACCAACTTCCCAAATGTCCCTAGTTAAATCAGGATTTGCTCCTACAATCAAGACTCCTGTCTCTTCATGGAAGAACAGATGGATCTTCAAATCCTCTCATTCATCTCATCAACCCTCGAGTCAAACCTCCATGAAGATTCTTCAATTCCTGTGGTTTTGTTTATTGATTTGTTTATTCCTTGGACTGTTGGGACTGTTAAATTTCTTCAAAAGTTTCCTGTTTATGAGCATCAAACAAGAAAGAGGAAGATGGGGTGCTCACTGGTCTGTTTATGGCCAATATGGGTCATCTGATTGGTCCATTTTCTCTTTTGTCTCTAACCTAGCATTCTCATTGGCTAGTTATATAGACTCTATTTTTTCTGTTTTATTTTAAATGTTTATGTGTTTTTATGTACTTTAAAAAGCTGCACTTGAGTAGTAAAGAAAGATAATGCAAATATTCGTCTCTGTGTCTTTAATAAAATCTAGATTATACCTTCACTAAGATAGGATAATCAGAATTCTACTGTATCTAATGGTCCTTTAGTTCTTTCCTGTGAAAGCATACTGAGGTAGGTTCAGGTGCATGCATGTGAATCTACTTCGGTATGCTTTCAAGGAAAGGGGCTCAGTTTCAACAAAGGAGAGCAAGAGAAATGGGCATGATAATGTAAGTAAAATTGTTTTGTTTTTTTAATTTTATGCCTTTCCGATATGAAAGTAAAATTTTGACGTCTAAGTCGCTTTAATGTATGCAGGTCAGGTAAGCTATGAGAACATCCTGGTGTGATAGCCAACAAGCCTTTTACCTATACAAAGATCTGTTTTTGGTTCTTGAACTACAATTTTTCATGCCTCTAAAACCTGACACAAGATCCCCCCAGGACCCACAACCTGGCTATTTCCAGACCTTCAGTTTGAGGGGCTCTAATGTAGATTTCCACAAAACTTCATATCAAAGATGGAGATCAGTACCTGTGGGGACATTCCCAGTTTGTAATACTTATCCTTGCTTTTCCTTTTTTATCCCCTTTTTCCCCAATCTACCTCTCTTGTTCTGATAAAACAAAACAAACATTTAAAGAGACAGTCTAATCAAAAATTAACTTTTGTTATTCAGATAGGGAATGTAATTTTAAACAACTTTCCAATTTAATTTTATCATTAATTTTGCTTTGTTCTCTTAGTTGAATGTTAAAACTAGGTAGGCTCATATGCTAATTTCTTAGCTCTTGAAGGCTGTCTCTTATCTGAATGCATTTTGATTATTTTTCACCACTAGAGGGCATTAGTTCATGTGTGCCATATAGATAATATTGTGCTCAGGCCCCTGGAGTTACCTAGGAGTCAGCACTGATTGGCTAAAATGCAAGACTGTCAAAAAGAACTGAAATAAGGGGACAGTCTGCAGAGGCTTAGATTCAAGGTAATCAAAGTGTCAGGGTTACTGTGCCTTTAAGCAGGGATTTGCATAGGAACTTTCTCATTGGTTGCCTAGGTTATATGTTCCACCATTTCCTGTGGCTCCTTGCTTAGTATTTTGTAGCATTTCCTACTTTTACCTGAGCCCAGCTTGAGTTCCAATTACAAGCTTCTATTTTGGATTACAAATTAAAGATTAATACAAAGTCACAGTGGACCTGGACTTGTTATCTTTTACCAACTTCTACTGATTCTAATCGCAAGTTTCATAAGAGGAAGTCAGTGTGAAATTAACGCTACAGTTTCCAAATCACTACGAAACCTTCTCACCTGCATTAAAATTTGTGCCGCATTCACACTGTGTCTCCGCAGCCGCAGCTGCAAACTGCCACTTCTCCCTCTGCTGCAGCTAATTCAGCTTTCAGAGCCTGCACGCATCAGACCGGAGATTGCCGCACAGTTCAGCTCACGCGTTGCAGTACACTCCCCCTGCTTTGTTACAAGTACCGTTCAGGAGTAACGGCTTTCTCTGTCAGCTGACCGGAGGACTGATTACCTAAGGAACCGCAAGTATCTTTTGTTACATACCTTTCAAAGTATCAATTACTTACTTAGATGAATAACTTCAAGCAAGTCTGATCCGCTTAAAGTGTAACACCTCAGTTAATTGATACCATACTAAGAGGTGCTGTAAGATCATGTGGTATTAAATCCTATGCTGTTATAAGGATTACCAAAGTCCTGAATTGACATTCTCAGCTCTCTGTATCTTATATCAGTTAACAGTCTGCTACATATAGTTTGAAGTATACGATAAACTGTTTATGCTATTATTTTTCCACATACCAGATGTGATTTCAGTGTTCTTAATTAAGGAACATTTGAATCTATCCTCAAAGGGAGAATTGTCCATCATATTGATTTGCACTAATCTTGCTGGGATTTCACTCCTCAATAGTGAACTCTTATTTGAATCAGTGATACATTTAAACATTTACTCTCTGCAATTGAGTTCCAAATTCTGAATTCGATTAAGCTTCGAGATAACCTCACATAATACTAAGCCAGCCATGGAACCAGCAGAGTTTCCACAAATAGTATACAATTTATCTCAAAAAGTGGATCAGTTAGCCCAAGCTGTGCACGATCTACAGGTTGAAAACCAATCTCTAAGGGGTATTATTAGGGAGTCCATATCTCCACAACCCTCACAGGTACTACAAACCTTTGAACCATCGGTATCATTACCAGAACCATTCTCTGGCAACAGGAAAAACTATAGACAGTTTAAAAATTCCTGCCATCTCCTATTTAATTTAAGACCCCGTAGCTACCCTACTGAGAGAATCAAGGTACTCAGTACAATTTATTTTCTGAGAGGTGAGCCACGCACATGGGCAGATAATCTCTGCAAGCATAATGATCCGGCATTAGCTACTCTAACAGATCTCTTCAATGCAATGGATGAACTCTTTCATGACACAGATGTCCAGATGTCTGCCGAAGCATCCATGAGAAGCCTGAAACAAGGCAAAAGACCTGTAGAGGACTACATAACAGATTTCAAACTGTATGCTGTAGATTCTCAATGGAGTCAAATTGCCTTACGTAACCAGTTTCGCTTAGGTCTTTCGGAGGCATTAAAAGATGAGCTAGCCAGAATAGAGCTCCCAAAATCACTGGAAGCCATCATGAAAACTGCTCAACAATTAGACCGAAGACTACGCGAAAGAAATGCAGAAATCTTTTTACAGATGTACGCCCAAAGGGTTATAATATTCCAGCCTTACCATTAACTGCTCAACCAAGAACCACTCCTACTCCTATGGAAATAGGTGCAGTCAGAGGACCTCTGACTTCAGAAGAACGCTATCGCAGGAAAACAAAAAATCTCTGTATGTATTGTGCAAGTCCATCCCACTCTGTACAAGATTGTCCCATACTTCAGAAAACTAAGAAAAGTAAGTTTTTACAAATTAATTCCTCTGTACAGACTCACCGCTTAAATACTTACGCTATGCTGTCTCTCTCCTTACAGTGGGAGCAAGATCAAGTGACGACTGACGCTATAATCGACTCTGGAGCTTATGGTTGTTTTATAGACCAACATGTTGTAAAAGAAAATAAAATACCTACTATTCTAAAGCATAACCCTGTCTCCATTCGTATGATTTACGGTTCCGCACCCAAAACAGGTCCTATAACTCACCAAACTGTTCCTATCACTGTTAAAATTAGTGGTCACACTGAATTAATCTCTTTCGAGGTTTTAAGTTCTCCTCTTTTTCCTGTGGTTCTCGGTATTAAGTGGTTACAACAACACAATCCGCAGATTGTATGGTCCCCTTTCTCTATTCAGTTCAATTCCGATTACTGCACACAGACTTGTATGCCTACCCATAGCATACTTCAGACTGAACTGCATTCTGAAAATTACGTGCCTGAGATTCCATCACACTATACCGACTTTGCTGATGTTTTCAGTAAAACCGAGGCTGAAAATCTCCCACCTCATTGACCGTATGACTGTCCGATCGAATTACTACCAGGTTCTACCATCCCATACGGACATCTTTACCCTATGAGCCAACCCGAATTAGTTCATTTAAAAGAGTATCTGGAAGAGAACCTCAGAAAAGGGTTCATCAGGACTTCCACCTCTCCTGCTGGCACTGGTATGTTCTTTGTCCGAAACAAGGACTCAACACTTAGACCTATAATCGACTACCGGGAGCTGAATAAACGTACAATCAAGAACCGCTATCCTCTCCCTCTTATCCCGGAGTTGATTGAACGTCTATCTGAAGCAAAGATCTATACGAAACTTGACCTCAGGGGAGCGTATAACTTGGTGAGGATAAAGGAGGGCCAGGAATGGTTAACTGCCTTTAGAACCAGGTACGGCCTCTATGAGTATCTTGTAATGCCTTTCAGACTGTGCAATGCACCAGCTACTTTTCAGCACTTTATCAATGATGTGTTCAGGGATTTACTCGACGTCTCTTTAGTCATCTACCTAGACGATATCCTAATTTATTCTAAAGATCTGACTGAACACATCAAACATGTCCGGAAGGTATTATCACGGCTTAGAGAACATAAACTTTACGCTAAATTGGAAAAGTGTCTATTCCATACGGATCAAGTTTCTTTCCTTGGATACGAAATCTCTCCCACTGGGGTTACTATGCAAACACAAAAGGTTGAAGCAGTAAAGAACTGGACAGTTCCTAAATCTAGGAAAGACCTACAAAAATTCTTAGGGTTTGCGAACTATTACAGAAAATGTATTAAAGATTTCTCTAAAGTAGCCAAACCATTGACAACTTTGACCAGCACCAAGGAACCCTATATTTGGAACAAAAAAGCAGATCTTGCTTTCAACTTACTAAAGACAAAGTTCACCACCGCACCTATCTTGAACTTTCCAGATCCATCCTTGCAGTATATCTTAGAGGTTGATTCTTCGGATTTTGCTCTGGGAGCAGTATTATCCCAACAAAAGTCTCTCAAAGATCCTATTCATCCTGTTTCATATTACTCTTCGATGATGACTTCTTCTGAAAGGAACTATTCCATTGCAGACAAGGAACTTCTTGCGATAAAACGTGCACTAGAAAACTGGAGACATCTCCTTGAAGGCACTAAATATCCAATCCTAATTTTAACAGACCACAGGAACCTAGTATATCTACAAACTAGTAAAACCTTATTTGCAAGACAGGTACGATGGAGCCTGTTCTTCTCTCGTTTTAATTTCAACATAGTTTACCGACCAGCTTCAAGGAATGGCAAGGCAGACACCCTGTCCCGTCTACCCGAAAGACTTTCTCCACTAGACACACAGACTACCATTATACCTCATGAGCGATTCATTGGACTTACCACGGATATGTTATCCGAATTGAAAAGACATACCACATTGGTAAACCCTCCGTCTTCTTACAATTTGACAAAAAAGAATTCATTGTTCTATCATGACCAAAAAATCTACGTTCCTGAACCTATGAGAACATCCATTATTCAGATCCATCATGATACCCCGCTTTCTGGACATCCTGGCATACAACGTACCATGGAAATAATTTCAAGGTCCTTCTGGTGGCCCAAACAAAAGGACTCTGTGCAGAGTTACATTCGTTCTTGTCAGATTTGCTCTGTATCCAAGCCAGAAAGAAGACCTCCTTATGGTCTACTGATTCCAATACCAGCTCCAACTAGACCATGGCATCACATCTCCATGGATTATATTGTTGAACTACCCAATTCCAACAATCAGACCACTATATTAGTTGTAGTCGACTTACTTACCAAAATGGGACACTTCATACCTTTTCACAAACTCCCCACTTCTTCTGAGACAGCTCAGCTCTTTCTGGATAACATAGTTAGACTCCATGGTTTCCCTTTCCCTCAAATGCAACACCGTTTCACCACCTCATTCCACCCGCAAACAAATGGTCAATCAGAAAGATTGAACCAATGGCTTGAACAATTTTTACGTTGCTATTGCTCTTATAACCAAACTGATTGGGTGAAATACCTATCAATGGCCGAATTCGCCTACAACAATGCTGTGAATATGTCTACGAAAAATTCTCCTTTCTTCGCAAACTATGCTTTCCATCCAGACTTTGTAATTGCCTCTCCAGATGGTTTAGATTCACCCGTGATGGAAGATCTTCATGACTCTCTACAGCAGAATTTTCAGATCATACATGAGAACATTGAGAAAGCTCAACAGGCTCAAAAACATTACTATGACCTTAGAAGAAGGCCTCCTCCTCGTTACACCGTGGGTGATCTTGTTTGGCTATCTACTAAAAACCTGAAATTACAAGTCCCTTGCAAGAAATTAGCTGGCTTATACATTGGACCTTATCCTATCATCTGTGTCATTAATGAATATGCTATTACACTCAAATTGCCTGACAATATGAAGATCCATCCCACATTCCATGTCTCACTTCTAAAACCATATACACATTCTGGTAGTTCCCTAACACTACTACCACCACAGCCTCTCACCTCCGATCACGAAGTGTTTGAAGTTCATTCTCTACTGGATTCAAGACTCAAAAAGGGAGAATTACAATATTTGGTACACTGGAAGGGTTACCCCTCTGAAGAAGACTCTTGGGAGCCAGCCTCAAATCTGAATGCCCCTAGATTGGTTACACTCTTCCACAGAAGGCACCCAGATCGACCTAGGCCGACAACTGTGGCACAGTTGCCTTAAGGGGGGGTCATGTCAGGGTTACTGTACCTTTAAGCAGGGATTTGCATAGGAACTTTCTCATTGGTTGCCTAGGTTATATGTTCCACCATTTCCTGTGGCTCCTTGCTTAGTATTTTGTAGCATTTCCTACTTTTACCTGAGCCCAGCTTGAGTTCCAATTATAAGCTTCTATTTTGGATTACAAATTAAAGATTAATACAAAGTCTCAGTGGACCTGGACTTGTTATCTTTTCCCAACTTCTACTGATTCTAATCGCAAGTTTCATAAGAGGAAGTCAGTGTGAAATTAACGCTACAGTTTCCAAATCACTAAGAAACCTTCTCACCTGCATTAAAATTTGTGCCGCATTCACACTGTGTCTCCGCAGCCGCAGCTGCAAACTGCCACTTCTCCCTCTGCTGCAGCTAATTCAGCTTTCAGAGCCTGCACGCATCAGACCGGAGATTGCCGCACAGTTCAGCTCACGCGTTGCAGTACACTCCCCCTGCTTTGTTACAAGTACCGTTCAGGAGTAACTGCTTTCTCTGTCAGCTGACCGGAGGACTGATTACCTAAGGAACCGCAAGTATCTTTTGTTACATACCTTTCAAAGTATCAATTACTTATTTAGATGAATAACTTCAAGCAAGTCTAATCCGCTTAAAGTGTAACACCTCAGTTAATTGATACCCATACTAAGAGGTGCTGTAAGATCATGTCGTATTAAATCCTATGCTGTTATAAGGATTACCAAAGTCCTGAATTGACATTCTCAGCTCTCTGTATCTTATATCAGTTAACAGTCTGCTACATATAGTTTGAAGTATACGATAAACTGTTTATGCTATTATTTTTCCACATACCAGATGTGATTTCAGTGTTCTTAATTAAGGAACATTTGAATCTATCCTCAAAGGGAGAATTGTCCATCATATTGATTTGCACTAATCTTGCTGGGATTTCACTCCTCAATAGTGAACTCTTATTTGAATCAGTGATACATTTAAACATTTACTCTCTGCAATTGAGTTCCAAATTCTGAATCCGATTAAGCTTCGAGATAACCTCACACAAACAGTGTATTAATATAACTGTGTTGGTTATGCAAAACTTGGGAATGGGTAAGGGATTATCTATTTTTTAAACAATAAAAATTCTGGTGTAGACTGTCTCTTTAAACAAGAACACTTTTAAAACGTGTT
The DNA here is from genome assembly GCF_027579735.1 of Bombina bombina. NCBI lineage: Eukaryota > Metazoa > Chordata > Amphibia > Anura > Bombinatoridae > Bombina > Bombina bombina. The sequence continues at coordinate 436,764,621 of NC_069502.1, read as the reverse complement.
TTTTGACCTTCGAGAAATGGTGCTTTAACCATTACTGGGCTTGTTTATCACATCCTAAAAGCCTCCTAGAACTACCAATGACCATTAAACCACAATTTTTACCCTAGAAATTCAAGGCCCCAGCACCCAAGACTGTTCTGTCTAAATGATAAAAGTTTAGTTTTGACTTTTATGTGGCTTTAGAGATAAATAGCTTTGGCAATTTGGAATTAATTTGGAAGCTTTGAAACTATCTTTATTTTAGAAAATCCATATGGTAGGTTAAAATTTCTAACTTTGTATTTACAAAGGCAACTTTGTATTTATTTTAACTAGGTACAATAGCTATTAAATAGTTAAAATAATTACAAATCATTACATTAATTAAATAAATTAACTACAATTAGCTAAAATTAAATAAAATAAACTATAGTACAAAAAAAACAAACACTAAATTACAGAAAATAAAAAAAAAATTACAAGAAGTTTAAACTAATTACACCTAATCTAAGCCCCCTAATAAAATAAAAAAGCCCCCCAAAATAATAAAATGCCCTACCCTATACTAAATTACAAATAGCCCTTAAAAGGGCTTTTTGAGGGGCATTGCCCCAAAGTAATCAGCTCTTTTACCTGTAAAAAAAGAAATACACCCCCCACCAACATTAAAACATACCACTCACACCCAACCTTACTCTAAAACCCACCCAATCCCCCCTTTAAAAAACCTAACACTACCCCATTGAAGATCACCCTACCTTGAGCCGTCTTCACCCAGCCGGGCAGAAGTCGTCATCCGATCCGGGCACAAGTGGTCCTCCAGCCGGGCAGAAGTCTTCATCCGATCCGGGCAGAAGAGGTCCTCCATTCGTGCAGAAGTCTTCATCCAAGCGGCATCTTCTATCTTCTTCCATCCGACGAGGAGCGGCTCCATCTTGAAGACATCCGACGCAGAGCATCCTTCCTGGCCGACGGACTAACGACGAATGAAGGTTCCTTTAAATGACGTCATCCAAGATGGCGTCCCTTGAATTCCGATTGGCTGATAGGATTCTATCAGCCAATCGGAATTAAGGTAGGAAAAATCCTATTGGCTGATGCAATCAGCCAATCGGATTGAAGTTCAATCTGATTGGCTGATCCAATCAGCCAATAGGATTGAGCTCACATTCTATTGGCTGATTGGAACAGCCAATAGAATGTGAGGTCAATCCGATTGGCTGATTGCATCAGTCAATAGGATTTTTCCTACCTTAATTCCGATTGAATTAGGTGTAATTGTAACTTAGGTTAGGTTTTATTTTACAGGTGAATTTGTAATTATTTTAACTAGGTAGCTATTAAATAGTTAATAACTATTTAATAGCTATTGTACCTAGTTAAAATAAATACAAAGTTGCCTGTAAAATAAAAATAAATCCTAAAATAGCTACAATGTAATTATTAATTATATTGTAGCTATCTTAGGGTTTATTTTATAGGTAAGTATTTAGTTTTAAATAGGAATAATTTAGTTAATAAGAGTAATATTATTTAGATTTATTTAAATAATATTTAAGTTAGGGGGGTGTTAGGGTTAGACTTAGGTTTAGGGGTTAATAACTTTATTATAGTGGCGGCGACGTTGGCGGCGGCAGATTAGGGGTTAATACATTTAAATTAAATGTATTAACCCCTAATCTGCCGCCGCCAACGTCGCCGCCACTATTAATAGCCTATGTGGGCTATGGCGGTTTAGGGGTTAATACTTAAATAGGTTAATTGCGGTGTGGGCTATGGCGGTTTAGGGGTTAATACTTAAATAGGTTAATTGCGGTGTGGGCTATGGCGGTTTAGGGGTTAATACTAGAATAGGTTTATTGCGGTGTGGGCTATGGCGGTTTAGGGGTTAATAATTAGGCTTATTGCGTTTTTTGAGGTTGTCGGTCTAGGGGTTAATATATTTATTAGTAGTAGTGAGAGGGGGGATTGCGGACATAGGAGTTTTACGTGTCGGGCTATTTTTGGGAGGCAGATTAGACTTTTACGGGAAATTTGATATTTCCTTTACTTTTCTTAGGCGCCGGCAGTTTCTGAAGTGCCGTAAGTCACTAGCGACTCAAGAAAATTGTATTTACGCTTATTTCTGGACATCCCTAGTTTATCAGACTTACGGCACTTTAGGAACTGCCGGCGAGATATATGTAATACACCAATGTGCGAGGTGAAATTACGGGTTCCCTCGCTTGCGCCGAAACCTGCGCCATATAACAGATCGCGCCCATAAGCGGAAGTTGGTATGTACATATCTTGCGCAATATTAGAAATTAAAATCTTGTGTAAAATATAATCATACGTTCACAAAATAACCAACACATTTAAAATACTGTTGCAAGAATCTGCCCATAAAAAAATATAGATTTCTATCACGAGTTCACTATTGCAACTATTTCATATTTATTACACAAGCACTGAGACATAATTAGTTTATGTGTATTTAGTGCCCTCTAGTGTCTTTCTAACAGTAGCACAGTATTGCAAAATAAATCACTGTATGTATAGCACACCTGCAATTCCAAATACATTAGATGACCTTTCAACATAAAAACAACTTTTTACGCTAGGTCAGTAGCTCTTTTCAAAGCCATTCTCTTATTTTACCACCTTACTGGTTAGTCAAACTTCACAACTTCATACTGGGCACCGCTATCATCTTTATGCTTAGGTATTGTTGTACTCCGTGAAAGAAGCAGTGCACATTTACAGACCAGTGACATTTCTTCTTTTTAACAGATGTATTGTGAACTTCGGGTTAGCCTGCACAATGCAAAGCAGGAACTGTGCATTTCTGCAGAGGCTACACCACGCAATTATTCATATGACCTTTTTATAAATGCTATGTAACTTTTAAACTGTATAAAAACTGCAAAAATATAAACTTCTCACACAGGCCCTAATGAACGAAAGTGCTGTGAGATGGTGATCTATTCAACAGTGATCTGATGCAATGTCGAGAAATCCAGTATAATATTACTGTTTAAAGGCAGTATCGCTGAGAGGAGTTTTACTATACTTCGCAATGGGTGGCGATGCTGGAGAAATATTCCAAGCAGCATCGGCACCAACATTGGTGATGTAAAGTAAAGGATCCCTTTTACATATATAGCACCGAGCCTAATAAAACATAATTTATGTAAGAACTTACCTTATAAATTCATTTATTTCATAGTGGCAAGAGTCCATGAGCTAGGGACATATGGGATATACATTCCTACCAAGAGGTGGCAAAGTTTCCCAAACCTCAAAATGCCTATACATACACCTCCCACCTCATTCATACCTTAGTTTAATGTGTAGCCAAGAAGTGAAGTGTAAAAGAAGGAGTAAAAAGCATACAAAATGAGGAATTGGAAAAAACAAAGTGCTTTATACAAAAGTCATAAACACATAAAATAGGGTGGGTCTTCTTGCCACTATGAAAGAAATGAATTTATCAGGTAAGTTCTTATTTAAATTATGTTTTCTTTTATGTAAGTAGCAAGAGTCCATGAGCTTGTGACATATAGGATATAATAACCAAGATGTGGAAATCCATGAGTCATTAGAGAGGGAGGTATAAAATAACAGCTAAATCCACTGAGAAATTAAATCCAAAAAAATGTAAAAACATCAAAGGCACTAGAATCAAACTGAGACAATTGCCTGAAGAACCTTTCTACCAAAGGCTGCTTCCGAGGAAGCAAACACATCAAAATGGTAACATTTAGTAAAAGTATGCAAAGAAGACCAAGTTGCTGCTTTGCAAATTTAATTAACTGAAGCTTCATTCTTGAAAACCCAAGAAGTGGCAACTGATCTAGTAGAATGAGCAGTAATTCTCTGAGGTGGAGACTGCACCACCTGAGAAATAGCAGAGGCTTTCTGACCTTTCCTGGAGCCAGAAAAAAATAACAAATAGACTAAAAGTCTTTCTGAAATCTTTAGTAGCCTCAACATAATATTTCAAAGCTCTTACCACATCCAAAGAATGTAAAAGACTTTCAAGAGTATTCTTAGGATTAGGACACAAAGAAGGAATAACAATTTCCCTATTGATGCTGTTAGAATTCACAACTTTAGGCAGAAATTTAAACGAAGTCCGCAAAACAGCTTTATCTTGATGGAAAATCAGATAAGGAGACTCACAAGAGAGAGCAGACAATTTAGAAACTCTTCTAGCAGAAGAGATAGCCAAACAAATTACACTTTCCAAGAAAGTAATTTAATATCCAGAGAATGCATAGGCTCCAAAGGAGGAACCTGTAAAATATTCAAAACCAAATTGAGACTCCAAGGAGGAGAAATAGATTTAATAACAGGTTTGATACGAATCAAAGACTGAACAAAACAATGAATATCAGGAAGTTTAGCATTTTTTCTATGAAATAAGACAGAAAGAGCAGAAATGTGTCCTTTCAAAGTATTTGGAGACAAACCCTTATCCAAACCATTCTGAAGAAACTGTAAAATCCTAGGAATTCTGAAAGAATGCCAAGAATAATTATAAGTGGAACACCATGAAATATAGGTTTAATTTTATAAATTTTCCTTGAAACAGACTTACGAGCCTGTATCATAATGCTAATCACTGAGTCAGAGACACCTCTATGACTAAGTACTAAGCATTCAATTTCCATGCCTTCAAATGTAGAGATTTGAGATCCTGATGGAAAAACGACCCTTGAGACAGAAAGTCTGGCCTTAAAGGAAGTGGCCAAGGCTGGAAACTGGACATCCGGACAAGATCTGCATACCAAAACCTGTGAGGCCATGCAGGTGCTATCAGAAACATATAAGATTGTTCCGTTATGATCTTGGAGAACACCCTCGGAAGAAGAACCAGCGGGGGAAATATTTAATTAGGTTGGTAAAACCAACTACTAAAGTATCCACTATCTCCGCCTGAGGATCCTTGGACCTGGAAAGGTATCTGGGAAGCTTCTTGTTCAGATGAGAGGCCATCAGATCTATTTCTGGAAGACCCCACATCTGTACAAGATAAAAAAAACACATCTGGATGGAGAGACCACTCCCACGGATGTAAAGTCTGATGGTTGAGATAATCCGCTTCCCAATTGTCTACACCTGGGATATGAATCGCAGAAATTTGACAAGAGTTGGATTCCACCCAAGAAAGTATCTGAGATATTTCTTCCATAGCTGAAGGACTGCAAGACCCTCCTTGATGATTGACATATGCCACTGTTGTGATATTGTCTGTCTGGAAATTAATGTAAAGTTCTCTCTTCAATAGAGGACAACCCTGAAGAGCTCTGAAAATAGCATGGAGTTCTAAAATATTTATTGGTAACCTCGTCTCTTGAGGATACCAAACCCCTTGTGCTGTCAGAGACCTCCAGACAGCTCCCCAACCTGTAAGACATGCATCTGTTGAGATCACAGTCCAGGAAGGACGAATAAAGGAGGCCCCTTGAACAATAAGGTGATGGTCTAACCACCAAGTCAGAGAGAGTTGAGTGTTGGGATTTAAGTATATCAGTTGTGATATCTGAGTCTAATCCCTGCACCATTGGTGCAACATGCAAAGCTGTAGAGGCCTCATATGAAAACGAGCAAAAGGGATCGTGTCCGATGCTGCAGTCATGAGACCTAAAACTTCCATGAACATAGCCACTGAAGGGAATGATAGAGACTGAATGATTTAGACAAGCTAAAACCAACTTCATTTGTCTCTTGTCTGTCAGAGAAAGAGACATGGACACTGAATCTATCTAGAAACCTAAAAAAGGTGACCCTTGTCTGAGGAATCAAGAAACTCTTTTGTAAATTGATCCTCCAACCATGTCTTTGAAGAAACCACACTAGTTGTTTTGTGCGAAATTCTGCTAAATGAAAATATTGAGCTAGTACCAAAATATTGTCCAAATAAGGAAACACTGCAATACCCTGCTCTCTGATTACAGATAGAAGAGCACCTAAAACTATAAAGAATATTCTTGGTGCTGTTGCAAGGCCAAACGGAAGAGCGACAAATTTGTAATGCTTGTTTAGAAAAGAGAATCTCAGAAAACGATAGTGATCTGGATGAATCGGATTGTGAAGGTAAGCGTCCTGCAAGTCTATTGTGGACATGAAGTGACCTTGCTGAACAAAAGGCAGAATAGTCCTCATAGTCACCATCTTGAAAGTTGGGACTCTTACAAAACCATTTAAAGTTTTCAGATCCAAAACAGGTCTGAAAGAATTTTCCTTCATAGGTACAATGAATTGATTTGAATAAAAACCCCAATCCTTGTTCCTGCTGTGGAACTGGGAAAAATTATCTCTGAAAGTTCTAGATCTGAAACACATATCAGAAAGACTTAAGATTTTACTGGGATTTTTGTTACATGGGTAAGAAAGAATCTTCCCAAAGGAAGTCTAATTTTGAATCCTATTCGACACCCCTAGGAAATTATATTCTGAATCCACTGATTTTGGTTCAAACTCTTTGAAATAGCTTTAGTCTGCCCCTTACCAGAACAACTGGCTTGAGGGCCGCACCTTCATATAGGTTTAGGGGCAGGATTTGGTTTCTTATAAGGCTTGGATTTATTCCAATTCGGAGATGGTCTCCAATTAGAGCCAGAGGCCTTAGGGGAAGGAGTGGTTTTCTGTTCCTTTTTTTGACGAAAGGAACAAAAACGGTTGGGAGCTTTAAATCTACCCTTAGATTTATTGGCTTGGGGCAGAAATACTCCCTTACCCCCAGTAACAGTGGAGATAATAGAATCCAATTGTGAACAAAAAAGATTGTTACCTTGAAAAGAGAGAGATAATCTAGTTTTATACACCATGTCAGCATTCCAAGATCTAAGCCATAAATCTCTTCTAGTTAGAATGGCTAAAGACATGGATTTGACATTGATCATCCTAGCATCACATATAGCATCACAAATAAAATGATTTTCATGTTGAAGTAAAATAATAATGTTAGATCATTCAGAATCTGAAAACAACTGCTGTGCTAAATTGTCCAGCCAAAAAGAAGCAGCAGCAGCAACATCAGCCATAAAAATAACAGGTCTAAGAATATAGCCAGAAAGTAAATATGCCCTTCTTGGATAAGATTCAAGCTTTCTATCTAAAGGATCCTTGGATACAGGTAAAGGATACAATTTCCTAAACCTAAAAGAAGGGTTAAAAGAGGTACCAAGCTTAGACCATTCTTTAGCAATCACATAAGAGATAGAGTCAGGAATAGCAAATACTTCAGGAGTAATAACAGTAGTCTTAAATACAGAATTTAGACAATTGCTAGCTTTATCATCAGGAGATTTAGACTCCTCAATACCCAAAGTAAACAAAACTTCCTTTAAGAGAGAATGAATATATTCTAACTTAAATAACAAAGATTTGTCTATATCAGTCTCTGACGTGGCATCCTCTGAATCAGAGGAGACCCCATCAGTAGAGGATACGTCAGTATGCTGAAGGTCAGAACTTAATTCACTAAGTTTAGGAAAATGTTGCAAAAACCATATACATTTATTTGAAGGCAAAATAGCAGTCATTGCCTTCTCTTAACTGTAGCAATAAAATCTTACATTTCTGCAGTAATGCTATGTACATTTAGACTGAGATAGAATAGCAGTGTGTGTATTTGTATTCATAGATATATTTAACAGTTTGTTAAACAAGAACCACATAATAGAGCTGAATAATTTAGATCAGCTGAAATACAACATGCATACTTAGCTTTGTTAAAAACCTGTTTAGGCAGCTCAAATCCTATGGTAACATCAGAGGCAGGTTCAGTTTGAGACATAATTGCAAAAAATAAAAATTAGAAAAAAATAAAAAATAAATTAATTCTTCAAATTTATATCCATGCTCCTATATATAATAAATATATAACAGGCTTGAGAGAATGGGAAACAGAACGAAAAAAATTATAAAAAAGAAAACTGATTCATAAAATGCTGCATGAAACTTTCTAAGTGTTTACTGAGAACACTGAATGAGCTTATAAGACAATTTTGGCGGGAAAATTTTGCTGGGAAAAAATGGCGGGATAATGTAAATTTTTGGCAGGAATTCTTTTGGCACCAACAAAATGGCACACAATGATGACACGTCACCCTATGAAATAAATAGCATCATCACATGTGCGACATGCAAAGCTGGAAAAGCAGGTAAGAATTTTGACTGTACATACAAAAAAACAAAATGTACCAAAATAAAGCCTAAGGGATACTGCTATTATAGCTGCATAAAATGTGATTATCAACATTCCATGAGACTAACATAATACTTAGCATCCTAATTTATAAATAAATTACTAGCTATAAAAAAAACTGTATGTTTCACAGACTCTACCAACCTTGACAAATAAAGTTGCTAAAAAAGATCACTGAATTACTGACTCAAGGCATGTATACAAACAATATATAAAAACTTTACTCCCTTCACATCCCTCAGACAAACAATGTACTCAGAGAGGAATTGGTCTTCAAATGCTTAGAAGCGCCTTTCACAGAAGAAAATCAAGCACAACTTGCTTCACCACCTCCACAAGGAGGCAAAGTTGTTTGTAAATACTAAGGTATGAGTGAGATGGGAGGTGTATTTATAGGCATTTTGAGGTTTGGGAAACTTTGCTCCCTCCTGGTAGGGATGTATATCCCATACGTCACTAGCTCATGGACTCTTGCCACTTACATGAAAGAAATATACCTATGTAAACCTAAACCGACATAACCCACCACTTAAAAACTAACCCTACACCTTACCCTAACCTATTAATCCCTAAACTGCTGATAGCCCACGACAATAACAACTACACTACTTAACCCCTATACCGCCATAACCCCTATCGCAAACTACCCTACACTACTTAAACCCTAAACTGCCAACAGCCCATCACAATAAACTTCCTAATCTATTAACCCCTAAACTGCCAACAGCCCACCGCAATAACAACTACACTACTTAACCCCTATACCGCCATAACCCCCATCACAAACTACCCTATACTACTTAACCCCTAAACTGCCAACAGCCCATCGCAATAAACTTCCTAATCTATTAACCCCTAAACCACCAATAGCCCACCGCAATAACAACTACACTACTTAACCCCTATACTGCCATAACCTCCATTGCAAACTACCCTACACTACTTAAAGGGACAGTCTACACCAGAATTTTAATTGTTTTAAAAGATAGATAATCCCTTTATTACCCATTCCCCAGTTTTGCATAACCAACGCAATTATATTAATTTATGTTTTACCTCTGTGATAACGTTGTATCTAAGCCTTTGCCGACTGCCCTCTTATCTCAGTGCTTCAGTTTAGCCAATCAGTGCAGACTCCTAAATAACTCCACAGGAGTAAGCACAATGATATCTATTTGACACACATGAACTAGTACTGTCTAACTGTGAATAACTTTCAAAATGCTCTGAGCAAAGCGCCGGTTTTCAATGGTTTAGAAATCAATTTGATCCTACCTAAGTTTAGTTTTTGAAAAATACCACCAAGGGAACAAAGCAAATTTAAATGGACTCTAAACCTATTTTTTTTTTTCATGATTCAGATAGAGCATGCAATTTTAAGCAACTTTTTAACTTATTCCTATTATCAATTTTCTTCGTTCTCTTGCTATCTTTATTTGAAAAAGAAGTCATCTAAGCTAAGGAGCCAGACATTTTTTGTTTCAGTACCCTGGACAGTACTTATTTATTGGTGCTGTCCAATCAGCAAGGACAACCCAGGTTGTTCACCAAAAATGGGCAGGCATCTAAACTATTCTTGCGTTTTAAATAAAGATACCAAGAGAATGAAGAAAATGTGATAATAGGAGTAAATTAGAAAGATGCTTAAAATTGCATGCGCTATCTGAATCACAAAAGAAAAAATGTGGGTTCAGTGTCCCTTTAATGATCAAAGTCAATTGAAAAGTTGTTTAAAATCGCATGCCATATCTGAATCATGAACGTTTAATTTTGACTAGACTGTCCCTTTAACCCCTAAACCACCACAATTTCCCAATGCAAACACCTCCTTACCTATCAATCTATTAATCCCTAAACCGCCACAACCCCTGAATGCAAGCTAGCCCTTTACTACTTAACAACCTAACAGCTAGACCCCCCCAACCTCTAGCCTAACACCCCCTAAGTTACAAAAAAAATAACAGACGCTAATATTACACAAAATAAAAAAAAGCATTACTAAAAAAAAAAAAAAAACACTACCAAAAATAAAAAAAAACAGTTATTTCTTTCCTAAAACTAAAGTCCCCTTTAAAAAAGCCCACCCTAAAATAAAAAAACACAATACTAACACTAAAACCTACTCTAACAATTGCCTTGATTAGACCCTTCGCTACCGGGAATTTCAGAAAAAAACTTGCCCAAAATACAGAAGAATTTGTAGTATTTTTGCTATCACTCAATTTAAACAGAAATAGGGGCCGAATTATCATTGTGATAAATAAATCATTGCACAAGCATTTCTCGTTAATTGCTTGTGCAATACCGCCCCCTGCACATTCACAGCCAATCGGCAGCTAGCAGCCCGATCATATACCTCAGAGGTGGCGGACACGTTAAGGAGCAGCGGTCTCAAGACGCCTGAAGGCTCAAGTGAAAACAGCAGCATATGGCTGCATTCAGGGGTTGATAAATCGGCACCATAGAGCCTTGTTTTTTTTTTTTTATTTACCTATCAAAACTATATATATATATATATTTCAGTAGACAACCCAAGGTATTGGTCTAGGCCGATTTTGGTATATTTTATGCCATTGCTTTGTCGCCAGATGCTATCATATTAAAAAAAATTGTTAACTTTTTCACAAACTTTGAGTTTCTCACTAAAATTAGCAGAAATACATGGCTTTGCAATTCATTTTTAGCAATTACAAGTCGGCTAATTGCAGCTGTGCCCCACACTTCTGAAATTCCCGGCAGTGAAGGGGTTAATTAGTTAATTAAAATTATTTTAAAATGGGGATTACCCTCCCACCTGACACTTTCCACCTCCCTAAACCCTCCCAAACAGCTCTCTCCCATCCCACACTCCGGACCACCATCTTTTTTTGGGTACATTAATTTGTTTGTTTTTCTCCAGTGTAGGATCCCCCTTACCATCCCACCTTCCTGATCCCTCCCAAACAGCTTTCTAACCCTCCCTTCCTTATGTTGTCCTCTATCTTAGGTACTGCAGCTGTCTGCCAGTATCCAGTTTATAGTTTTTTTGTTTTATTTATTGCTATTACTTATTTATTTTAAGATTTTCTGTAGTACAGGAGTCTCCCACCTCCCCCTCCCCCGATAATTAAGTAGGGCCCCAGACCCTGATTAAGTTTTTTTTTCTGAAGTCTAGCGTCCACTCTCTCCCTCTTCCTTCAAAACTATTTTTGTCTGTTGATAGGGTGCCGCCCCCCCCTCCAACACACTCCCCCCCTCCACTGCTGTGCCTCCCACCCACGTCCCTCCATCCCTCCTGAACAATCAGGCATCTGCTTTCATATGGAACCGGAGCACCGATTGTGTTCTGGTTCCATATGCAGACAGATGCCTACAGCTAAGGGACTGTAGTTTCTTGAAGCTTTGATGTATATATATGTTTTGCAGTACGGTGGGCTTTTTACCACATGACGTATACATATGTCTTTTTTGTGTTAAGGGGTTAAGCTCTATTACTTGGCAAAAAATCCTATCCTAAAACCAAAGTAACCCCCCACCCCTAAATAAAAAGCCTATCTTAAAAAACCTACTCTAACAATTGCTCCGTCTTACAGTGTTTGAAATCTAGGTCTTTTACACCTAATTCCTAGGTTTATTGACCACACAGACCTGAGAGTGACACCCTGACATGGCTATTGCTCACAGATGAGCTGACAACTCGAGGCGGATAGCCCTACTACAACTCGGTATACCAACAATGTGATTGGAGGACAGGCTCCGGAAGATCAGGGCATTTCTAGCTACATCCTGTTTGGAGTGAGCAGATTCCCTCCTCTAAGATCCCGGTAAGAACTGGGGAAATCCCGACACAGAGTGTGCTTAACCGCAGTCGGTGGGCCAGAAGCTCCTCAAGTCACCATGCGGTGCAAAAACCTCAAGCATAAAGTAGTTGGCCAGTGCATCTTACAGAACTTTTTTTAAACTCATAAGAACTTTCTTCTCCACTAAAGAGTCTGGTCAGCCCAAACACAAAAGAGATAAACCTTATTGCAGATGCCAATCTGGACTTCTTTATTCCCTAGCCACTTCTAGCAATTTGTCTCATTTACTGCCTGTTTTCTCTCCCTTTCCTGTCCAGCTTGTCTGGGCAGGTCACCTCCCTCCCTACTCCCTTTTCCCCTTCCTTAGGGTGGTATCCCCCATCCCCAGAGGAGAGAGTACAGAATAATTATTCTGCTGTGCTTACTCTACTTGATGCACTGTACTGTTTTTATTTACACTGAATGGTCTAAAATTTACTACTTTTGTTGCCGTACATTATTATAAATTGTTAGTTTACTTGTGCATTAGTTACTGCCTTTCTCCTCTCTCTCTCCCCTCCCTTTCCCGCTCAGCTAGTCTGGATGGGTCACATCCCCTACCCCTTTTCCCCCTTTAATAGGACATATCCCTATTCCCCGGGCAGAGCAAGTAGGCCATTAGCCAGGCATATCTCAGAAGAATTGGAACAAATACTACTGCCTAGAGGATACAGAAAGAGATCCCTAAAAAAAAGTCCAAAGGCGGGCACTGAGCACAGAGAGAAACACTCCGCTGAATCCCAAAACTAAAAATAAAGATGATAAGACTAGACTAATCTTAACGTACAACTCTCAAGTAGATGAAGTCCTAGAAATAATCAACAAACACCTGCACATAGTCAAAACAGACCCTATATTCAAAGAAATTATAGGAGAAAAAATCCAGGTGGACTATAGAAGGACTACGAATTTGAAGGAGATGATTAGTAGTAGTCATTATCATAACAAATAAAGAACACTCAAGCTCACATCGGGCAATTTTACCTGCAGATCGTGCTCCGTGTGCAATAATTTGCAAAAAGTAAAATCTGTCCAAGATAGATTTGGTCATGTACATTACATTCGTGACCACATAGATTGTAATACAGAAGGGGTTATATACGGTATCACCTGTAAATGTAACCATATCTATATAGGCATGACCTCCAGAAAACTGAAGGTCAGAATACTGGAACATTTAAAAAATATCAAATCAGCCACTAAAGATCTGGCAGATGGCAAGAGATTGATGAGTGTGGCAAATCACTTCTTGCAAATTTTTAAAAGACCTTTATTAGTTTTTTGCAGGGTCCATTGTAACAACGACGTTTCGAACCTATACCAGGTTCTTAAACATGATTAAGAACCTGGTATAGGTTCGAAACGTCGTTGTTACAATGGACCCTGCAAAAAACTAATAAAGGTCTTTTAAAAATTTACTGGAGGCTGGAAAATTACCTTTTTGAAATTGACATTGGGGTTTGGCTAACCCTTTCCTGTGCCCCTGTTTGAAAAGGAGCTGTCTCTCATCACTTATTTAAATCACTTCTTGCATCATCACCGGTCGAGGAAATCTGACCTAAGATGTTTCAGTCTACAGAGAATATCCTTGGTAATTTGTGGTGGAGATATAGAACAGATATTATTAAAAGCAGAGACTCACTGGATTTATTTGTTAAACACAGTGCAACCTCAGGGCCTAAATGAACAGAATAACTACTACTCATTCCTATAAAACATGAGAAATATAATAAGGAATAATTTAGAATGCAAAGTATTCTCCCATAGAAAATATCCCCAAACATTGAAATACTACAGTTAGCACAAGAAATATCTTAGGGGCGCGTTCTGATATACGGCGCAGGTTTTGGCGCAAGCGTGGAAACCTGCGCCACCCGTAGTTTCAGCCGCCAGCTATATTAAATACATTAACCCCTAATCTAATCCCCCTACCCCGCCGCCAGCTATATTAAATACATTAACCCCTAATCTAATCCCCCTACCCTGCCGCCAGCTATATTAAATACATTAACCCCTAATCTAATCCCCCTACCCCGCCGCCAGCTATATTAAATACATTAACCCCTAATCTAATCCCCCTACACCGCCGCCAGCTATATTAAATTAATTAACCCCTAAAATATTAAAATATCCCTACCACTAAACCTAAGTCTAACCCTACAAATAGCCCTGAAAAGGGCTTTTTGCGTGGCATTGCCCCAAAGTAAACAGCTCTATTGCCAGCCCTTGAAAGGGCTTTTTGCGGGCCATTGCCCTAAAGTAACCAGCTCTTTTACCAGCCCTTAAAAGGGCTTTTTGCGGGGCATTGTCACAAAGTAATCAGCTCTTTTTCCTCTAATCTAAATCCCCCTACACCGCCGAAACCTATAATAAATGTATTACCCCCTAATCTAATCCCCCTACACCGCCGCCACCTATATTAACTATATTAACCCTAATTATATTAGGGTTAATATAGTTATTATATTATATATATTAACTATATTAACCCTAATTATATTAGGGTTAATATAGTTAATATAGTTATTATATTATATATATTAAGTATAATAACCCTATCTAACTCTAACACCCCTAACTAAATTCTTATTAAAATAAATCTAATTAATATTATTAATTAAAATATTCCTATTTAAATCTAAATACTTACCTATAAAATAAACCCTAAGATAGCTACAATATAATTAATAATTACATTGTAGCTATTTTAGGGTTTATATTTATTTTACAGGTAACTTGCTATTTATTTTAACTAGATACAATAGCTATTAATAAATAGTTAATAACTATTTAATAGCTACCTAGTTAAAATAATTACTAATTTACCTGTAAAATAAATCCTAACCTAAGTTACAAATACACATACACTATCAATAAATTAAATAAACTACAAATATCCAAACTAAAATACAATTAAATAAACTAAACTACATTACAAAAAAAAAAAAACACTAAATTACAAAAAATAAAAAAAGATTACAAGAATTTTAAGCTAATTACACATATTCTAAGCCCCCTAATAAAATAATAAAGCCCCCCAAAATAAAAAAATGCCCTACCCTATACTAAATTAAAAAGTAACCAGCTCTTTTACCAGCCCTTAAAAGGGCTTTTTTCGGGGCATGCCCCAAAGTAAACAGCTCTTTTGCCTGTAAAAAAAAACACAATACCACCCCCCAACAAACAACATTACAACCCACCACCCACATACCCCTACTCTAAACCCACCCAAACCCCCCTTAAAAAAACCTTACACTAACCCCCAGAAGATCTCACTACCTTGAGTCGTCTTCACCCAGCCGGGCCGAACTCTTCATCCAGATGTGGTCCTCCATCCCGGCGATGTCTTCATCCAAGCGGCAAAGAAGAGGTCTTCCATCCCGGCGATGTCTTCATCCAAGCGGCAAAGAAGAGGTCTTCCATCCCGGCGATGTCTTCATCCAAGCGGCAAAGAAGAGGTCCTCCATCGGGGTGAAGACTTCCTCCAAGCGGCATCTTCAATCTTCTTTCTTCAGACCTCCGACGTGGAACATCCAGCTGGCCCGACGAATTAAGTTTCCTTTAAATGACGTCATCCAAGATGGCGTCCCTCGAATTCCGATTGGCTGATAGGATTCTATCAGCCAATCGGAATTAAGGTAAGAAAATCTGAATGGCTGATTCAATCAGTCAATCAGATTCAAGTTCAATTCGATTGAACTATTAATGTTAAATATCTACCATGCACAATAATTGTGTTTAATTTTTTCACAAATTAACATTTGTAAAGTTTTCCTGATCACATACAGCTATATTACGAGTTTGGTGTTATGAGTGAAAAAGCATTGTTATGCTTCATA
Source organism: Bombina bombina (assembly GCF_027579735.1). Lineage (NCBI taxonomy): Eukaryota > Metazoa > Chordata > Amphibia > Anura > Bombinatoridae > Bombina > Bombina bombina. The sequence goes on along the minus strand of NC_069502.1, from coordinate 436,748,788 downwards.
ACACTGCTTTTTCTCTAACGCCGCTACTACAAGTCTTGCAGGTATAGGTGTACCGCACACCTTTTTGGCCGTCACGCAACGCCATTATTTTTAATGGGATTTCCATAGTGCCGGTATTACGAGTTTGCCTGGGAGGCCAAAAAGTGAGCGGTATACCCTATAACCGAAAAGATCTGTATCGCCATCTAAAGTCAGTAGTTATGAGTTTTATGTTTCAAAGCTGTACCATAAAACTCATAACTAAAGTGTTAAAAAGTAGACTAACACCCACAAACTACCTATTAACCCCTAAACTGAGGCCCTCCCGCATCGCAAACACTATAATAAATGTATTAACCCCTAATCTGCCGCTCCGGACATCGCCGCCACTATTAAAATTTATTAAAACCTATTCCATCAAGCTAATCCCGATCGTCCTGGACCTGCTGCCCCGTTGAGGGGGGGGGGGGGGGGCATGTCAGGTGTTGACTTGGTTATGTATGTACTTTTAAGTACAGCCTATAAGTTCCTGCTTAGCACAGCACCACCTGCTAATTATTCAGTTTAGCTTGTAGCTCTGCTACACACAGCATGGATCTTCGTTGCTCTCTACCTAAAATTTTACTGGTGATTTTCCTCAACTTCCCATAATAATTCAGAAGCCTCATATATATATTTGGGACTTTACAAACTGCTTCCTCCAAGTACACAGGATTGGATCTTTTCATGCTCCTACTTTATATAAACTGACTGCCTACAACAGCTGACTACCTACTCACGCAAGCTCTCACTGTTAGCTGCCGCACGGACTCAAACGCATCACCTTGTGCTGCTCATTCCTATCCAGCTGGAACCTTCAGTCTTAACATCTGTCATGGCCACGTAAGTCCATAGTATTTGCAATTAATCTGCTTGCACTGTTATTTCAGACTGTTTTATACACATTAAAGGATTACCCGCTGTTCCGACACTGTCCTCCGGGTGGCCACGCCCCACACAACGTCAACCAATCTGTCATTCAAGCCGCAGCAGCTCCGGTGTCTCACACGCCTCCAGGCTGTTCTCAGGGCAGAATATACACTCAGCATATCTAAAGCTATCCTCATAGTTCCTAACAAATCAGGGGATATCATAATAGGCTTATGTGAGACTTGTACTATACCAACCAACTACAACTGATACATATAGCAGATGAACTAAAGCTATACAGGACTCAAAGATTTCTCTCCTGTAAACAATATTTCTATAACAGGAGACGCTACCTCCTTAAAGGAACATACGCCCCACAAATATAAGGGAAAAGATCTGCAGTTGAGAATCCACAATTCCACTTAAGTACAAAAATACAGATATCAGAGCCCTCTGGCTGACACAGTCCCCCAAATTGCATTAGTTGGGCAATTTTTTCCAGAGCTATACGGCTTCTACCAGGCCCCAAAATAAATAACCTAATACAGATATCAAAAAGCTTAGCATATTTTTTGGTTATAAGCGTGGGAATATTTTGCATTAAATACAAGAGCTTGGGTAATACAATCATCTTAATTAAATTGACTTTTGCAGTAATTGAAAGAGGTAAATTAGCCCACTTCATCAGATCTAGTTTAATTTTTGCAAACAGAGGGGAATAGTTTAACTTGTACCAACTCAGAGGATTTGTACCAATTTTTATTCCAAGATATGTAATATATTCTTCAGCAATTTTGAAGGGGAATGAATAACCATCCTGCATTGGTCTCGTAATCCAAAGTATTTCCGATTTAGAGATATTAATTTTATAGCTAGAGAAAGATCCAAATTCTGAAACTAACTCTAAAATCATAGGTATCTCTATTTGTGTATTGTTGAGGAATAACAGCAAATCATCTGCATATAATAGTAGCTTAAGATGCTTATTTCCAAGGGAGATCCCCTTTAATACTTTCCTAAGAATCATGGCTAAAGGTTCAATGGCTAAATTAAAAAGACGCAGAGAGGGGGGCGGAGCTTAGCCATTCTGGAAAATGGCTGTGTGAAAAGACAGCTCCCAGGCCCACGCCACCTAAGCCCAAAATATAAAGCCAGCCAGCAACTTTTTAATACCCCTCAGTGAGCTACTATACACTGCAGGCCCTGGAGAAGCGGAGAACAGCTGCCGGGAGGGAAAATAGTGCTCAGCAGACACCACAGAGAATCGGCAGGCCGACATCCCGAGCATAGGCCGCAAGCGAAGGTGCAGTGAGATTGCGGCAGCGGCCGCAAGAGAGGCCGAAACACACGCAGGGGCTAAAATTGAACAGCCACACAACAACAGGTCAGTGGTAACAGAGGGCTGTAATGCCCAGACTACAACTGCAGCATACAGATTCCGGAGCTCAGGGAGGCAATAAACTGCAAAAGGTGACAGTATAAAGAGCTGAGATAAAGGTCACAAACAGAGATAAGCCCCCTCCGGTACAGTTGACCAGGCCACGGACTGCTGGCACAGCTATCATCCCCATAATAGGAGTGACGCAGTACACAAAACCAAGCACAGCATTCAGTGAGCTCAGGAAGGCAAGTAAGCAGAAGTATACAGAGAGAGACTGCAGGTTACAAGAGGGATATATTAACCTGACAAGCACCAAGCCCTAAATAACTTAATACCCCCAATGGGGGAATACAGCCTACAAACCAGTATAAAATTCCTCAATAAGCCTTTTATAATAAGACTTTCTACACAGGGTGAATAGGACTCAAAAGAAAAGTGTGCAGTCACTGCTGGCTGCACAGCAGTAAATACATAGTTAACTCCATAGCTGCAGTTTTCCCCAAGTATAAGGGGAAACACACAGAAAGAGTAGAGGAAAAACACAATACAATACCCTGCTAGTCCGAACAGCCTTACTCACAAAGTATTAGGCCAGATAAGCCCATGCTGGGTATATATAGCCTGAGATCCTCACTCCCACAAACAGGAAAGCTCACTGCACCGCCAAACCAACCATTAAAGTATGTCAGCTCGCAAACAAAGCAAACCAGACGGAGCTACAAACTCCAAAATGCTGCAGCAATATCTGAAACCAGTGGACTCACACACACCTCCAGCTACAACCACTTCTAATGCCCCTACATCAGCTGAGGAGCCGCAGGTCACACAACAAACATCGCCCAGCCTCTCAGGCCTCACAAAGGAAGATTTAAGATCTTTCTGTACCAAGGATGATGTCAAAGAGATCATGTCAGAAGTTAAAACTTGGTACAGTGATCTGAGGCGGGACCTGTCCAGAGTGGCCCAAAGAGTAACAAATCTAGAGGAGAACCACAACACAACCTATACGGATATTCAACATATGTCACGTTTGGCATATGAGCAGGAGGAGACTATACACCATCTCTTGGAAAAGGTGGAAGATTTAGACAATAGGGGTAGGAGGAACAACCTCCGGATATGTGGCATCTCTGACACTATACAACCGGCAGCCTTGGAGGGCTGCGTACAAGACCTATTCCGGACCCTCAAGGGAGACAGCAGTGAACCTGATGTGTTTATTGAAAGAGCACACCGAGCTTTGAGAGCCAAAACACCACCTAAAGCACCCCCCAGAGACGTTATCCTTAAACTCCTTCATTTTAAAGACAAAGAAGGAATCCTCAAATACGCCAGGCAGAAGCAGGACTTCACTCACGCAGGTAACTGCATTCAGATCTTTGCTGACCTGAGCCCAGCAACCCTACAGAAAAGGAGAGATTTCAACCACATTACCACTGCCTTACGAGCACAGAAAATACCCTACAGATGGGGATTCCAGTCAGTATTATAGCAACAAGAGAGGGAACCACTGCTGTTTACAGGATCAGGGAAGATCTACCACGCTTCTGCGAATCGCTGCGGATCATCATCCAACATCCAGAAAACACAGGACATGTTAACATAGAAACACAGAGACCACGCGACAGGCACTTATTGCCCTCAGAGGAAAGAACAAGACCAGACTCTGAAAAACAAGTTGCCGCAAGAAGTACACACACAAATCAATCAGACTCTTGTAGGCTCCCAGATAGTGTGTATTCATTAGCTCGAGGGGACTCACAATCATCCTAGATGGCTACAGGTCGTATGATATGTATTTATACTTAAGTTAATGGGCTTAGGGGTGGGGATACTGCCCTAAATTGTTACATTTTCCTTTTTCTCCATTTGTTTGTTGACATTGTTATTTTGTTATTGTATTGCAATTCTTTTTTGCTCCAGGTTTATCCGTAGGACTGGTTGGGCCCTTTGCTCTCTGGTCACCTAGTCACAGCACACCTCCTCAATCCAACAGTCTCCTCACCACATACACCTACTAACCTCACCTGACCCTCTGATAGGGGACTGGGGACAGATACCCATCTTAGTAAGACGCACCACATACTTTAGCCGTAGGTGAGCATTGACCGCATTCCAACACCTCAAACAGTTAAGAACAGGGAAAACATTGCCATGGCAGGCCAGAGGGAACCACAGGGGTAACCCCTCAAACTTATATCAATCAATGCCAAAGGACTTAACAGTCCTGAAAAAAGGTCGGTAGCATTTTGCCAGTTACACAAAGCAAAAGGGGACTTACTATTTGTACAAGAGACTCATTTCAAAAAGGGAAGGGAACCTAAGTTTATATATATATATCCTGGCCATAAAAGAGAGGGGCAGTAGGCATATTTTTAAAAAAACTCTGTCCATTTTCAACCAAAACATGTCATAAAGGACCCCAAAGGAGCATACTTAATAGTCACAGGGCTCCTTTTCAATACATACGTTACACTGGTAAACGTGTATCTACCCAGTCAGGGACAACATATAGTCTTTAAACAAGTGACTCAGTTACTACTTGAACACATGAGGGGTGTGATGTTTATGGCGGGCAATCTTAACTTGCCACTGGACCCCACACGCGACACTTCCATAGGGCGGACAAGCACACCACTGAAATTCATAACATCTATAAACTCTCAATTACAGCTCCTAAAATTACATGATATATGGAGAACCAAAAATCCAGATACCTTAGATTTTACATTCTACTCACACCCACATCATACATATACTAGGATTGATTATATTATAACAGACCAGATAGGACTATCCATGATAGAGTCAGCTGACATTCTACCAATAACATGGTCTGACCATGCCCCAATCACGTGCTCGGTCATATGGCCGAGCGCGCCACCACACACCTTCTTGTGGAGACTGGACAAAGCCGACCTAACCAACCCATTAGTTAAACTGGACATCGACAAGACATTAGGGCATTATTTTAGGGAAAACACTTCAGCTGACACATCAGCACCCATATCATGGGAAGCACACAAATACGTGACACGGGGGGAGTTCATCAAAGGCAAGGAAAATTAAAACTGACTGACAGTTTGTGAACTCCACTCTTTCACAAATACGATACTGGGAGACGCAACACAAACAAGCACCAACATCTCCAATTTTCTTAAAGAACCTAACCAAAGCAAGAAATGAACTCAATAATCACTACATCAGGGAATATCAACACAAAGCTACGATGTTGAAGCAAAAATATTTTGATGTAAACAATAAATCAGGCTCCTCACTGGCCAAGGCATTGAAACGCCAACAATTAACCACACATGTACACATGTTAGCAGATGCAACAGGAGACATACACAGGGACAGTACTAAAATAGCGGAGACATTCAGACAATATTATGAAAAATTATATAACATCCGAAATGACTGTGGTCAACACGAGATAGACAGTTAGTTGGAGGGGGTGACCTTATGCACACTTGACGCAGAGGACATTGAAGCATTAGAATCACCGATCATACATGCCGAAATTACAGCTGCCATCAAATCCATGCCAAACGGTAAGAGCCCAGGACCAGATGGGTTGGGTATCAGCTACTACAAAACCTTCATCCACCACCTGCGTACACCGCTAGCATCACTGTTCAATTCATTATTAAGAGATGGGGGCTTTACAGAACATATGTTGGAGGCCAATATCACAGTATTACCCAAACAAGGCAAATGCCCAAATAAACCAGAACATTTTCGCCCCATTTCCCTTCTGAACTCAGACATCAAGATCTTTGCTAAGATCTTGGCCACCAGAATTAACAAGTACTTACCCAAGCTGATACACCCGGATCAGGTGGGTTTCGTCCCTGGGAGGGAGGCGAGGGACAACACATTAAAAGTTCTGCAATTGATGACTTACACCCAACAACATAACATCCCGTCAATCTTTGTGTCGACAGACGCAGAGAAAGCCTTTGACAGGGTTCACTGACATTTCCTAAAGGCGGTCTTGCACAAAATGAAATTTAGTGACACCTTCATAGCCCAAATCTTCACACTATATAGACATCCGACGGCGCGGGTCAGGGTTAACGGCCTATTATCTGATAAGCTATACATCCGAAACGGCACGACAAAATCCTACGCACATCAACAAACATTTCCTCCATAAACGCACCATTAACCCCCATCTATCAGAATCCTGAAATGCCCTGGAACTACAGGGAGAAGGAGGCAGGCTCCACGATCTCTTTCAGAGAACTGACGCTTGCTTTTTTCCTAGAGGGGCACAAACTTACACCATTAGCCGAAATACAAGAGACAACACTAGGCACAAATATGAACTGGCTATCATACTCACAGATCAACCATTACCTTGTGACCCACCGCTCCAGACACACACTCACAAGACAGGTGACAGCTTTCAAAAACATGTGTTTACAGGAAGTCCCCATGGCTCACGCCATCTCACTAACATATAAGCTTTTCTTAGTGGAAGATACACACACCCTCCCTACATATACCAGGGCATGGGAGAAAGAGTTACAAACAGAGATAGACAATAGAGAATGGCAGGTTGCATTCCAGATCACCAAAAAGGCCTCAATTTCCGTGAGAGTGCAGGAAGCAAGTTACAAGTTTCCATCAAGGTGGTACCTTACGCCCAGCAGGTTACACCGAATATACAAGACAGCATCAGGAAAGTGCTGGAGGGACTGCGGGGGCGAGGGCACTCAAACTAGATTCATATTGGGTGGATGTACTCCACCACATAGAACACACGATAGGGAAACCACTGCAAAACAGCCTCAAAACGATATTATACCTGTCACTACCCAAACTAGAGACCAAAGAGAGCAGGGCCCTGCTGCTGATTATGTTGAACAGTGCCAAAATGCTTATCCCAAAACACTGGAAGACAAGGGCAATACCAACTATAGCGGAATGGAGGAAACATGTAGACACAATACTGCAACTAGAAAGGTACCATCATCTTCAACAGGGAACAGCAGACATACATGACCTTATGTTGCAGCAATGGGCAGAGAGTAATAATAACCATCAATAATAACACACTTTAGATTGTAGAACTAGAAAAGGGAGACACGACTGTTGACGCAATACAATCCACTACAAACCTAACGTAGGACCGAGGGGTCTGATACACACAACTATCTGCTAGGGGAAGGGGGAGCACTTATTTACTCAACATCAGCTAATTGGGACATTGTAGTACTAAGAGAACCTACTATCCTTTCCTTGTTAATTCTACTTTATAGATATTTACACTGTATCCTAAAAGGATTTGATTCATATGTTTCTTGATCTTGTTTTTTGTTAAATGTTACTGATTATACTTGAAAGGCCGTAGAGCCTAGATGGACATGGACTGACTATAAAAGCTTTGAGGCTACGCAGTAGCCCCAAATACAGCACTAGTTGCCAGAAAACCACTTGAAAAGTGGAAAACATGATGTTCTGTATGTTATGCACAATGTATTTAAAAAGCAGAGAGATTGGGCAGCCTTAGCGCATTCCCTTAGCCATAGGGAAAGAGTCTGTAAGAGAGCCATTTATGAATAAAGTTGAAGAAGCTTTTGCATATATAGACCTAATACAATTTAGAAATTAATTGATCTTTAAACCCAAATTGCCTCATAGTAAAGAATAAATGGTCCCATGTAATTGAATCAAATGCTTTTTGAGCATCGACAGAGAGTATAGCAAGATCATGGATAGATTTAGTATTAGGAGTTGCGATGAAATCCAATAAAATCATTTTTAGAGGGATTTCTATGCGTCATGAAGCCGACCTGGTCCATATGTATTAGAGAGCCAAGAGTTGATTTAAGTCTATGCGCTAAAATAGCTGTCATTAATTTATAATCTGAGTTTAACAAGGAAATTGGATGGTATGAGTCCATTAGCTCCAAATCTTTGCCCTTTTTGGGTATTAACGTAATTTTAGAAGAAGAAAAGTAAGAAGATGGGATCTTACCATTACAAAAACAGTCGTTAAAAAGGATCAGCAGGGTAGGAGTTACTTCGATTTTCAGAATTTTATATAGCTCGCCAGGCAGAAGATCTGGGCCCGGTGCTTTGTCTTATTTAAGTCTATCTATTGCCTGATGGATTTCTCGCTCCGTAATGGGTGCGTTTAGAATATCTATTGCTTTCATTGACAACTTAGGCAGCGAAATTTTCTGCCAAAACTTACTTTTATTTTGATAATTTATTTCTGGGGCAGAATACAGATGTTTGAAATATTTAAAGAATTCCAAGCTAATTCAATATTAGTTAACCTAATTCCTTCTGTATTGTTTGCCTTTATATATTTATAGGGCTCCTGAATTTTAACACATTTAGCTAGAAGTTTCCCTATCTTATTACCGCTCCTATAGAATTTAGCTCTGGAATTTAAACCTCACATTGGTTTAAGGAAGGGTTAGTTTTCTCCCCCCCTTTTTCCCCCTTTTCTGCCCTGCCCCCTCCTTTTCTTCACTCACCAGGATTCAACTTAACTCTACTTTATAGAAGAAGGTAGAGCCACTATGTATTTTTTGTATTAAGATGTTATTTTGTTTTTTTCTGTTCTTTTCTATAATAAGGTTGTAACATCTCTTAGTCCTTACTTATGCTCTTACACATAGAACAAGGTATTTTGTGTGGGTATAAGACTAATGATTTATGTCAAATGGTACAGGTGTATGTAATGATATTACAGTACCTATATGTCTTTTTTAGGGGGGAAAACAAGAGTATATATATATATTTAGTTTTTATGTCAGGGCATGTATGAAAGTGCCCTGTTTTTTTTTTTTGGGGGGGGGGGGGAGTTTATGGGACCTGTACTTATATGTATAATTGATGACCCTCACCCAGCTAAATCTTATATGTTTATTCAAATGTATGCACAGGAATGTGATCATTTCAATATAAAGAAGATATTATAGGAATATGTATTGTACCTTATTTTTGTATCTATGTTTATAATCAACGACCTTAATAAAAATTTATATTTTAGACTATACTTCAAAAAAAGGCTTGCACTCTCTGGTGTTTTAATAACAAGCAGTGTTTAATGTCATTAAACACTGCTTGTTATTTAAACACCAAAGAGTGCAAGCCTTTTTTTGAAGTGGATATTGTTAAAGGGACATAAAACCCCAAATTTCTCTTTCATGATTCAGATAGAGAATACAATTTTAAACAACTTTCAAATTTACTTTTATTATTTAATTTGCTTGCTTCTCTTGTTATCATTTGCTGAAATGTTTATCTAGGCAAGCTCGGGAGCAGCAGAGAACCAGGGGCGCGATCCGATATAGATCATAGTTTGCGGCGCAAGTGAGGGAACCCCCGCCGCACGTAGTTTCAGCTCGCAACTCGAGCTATCCCATATACAGCGCCATCAGATACTAAAGTGCCGTAAGTCTGATAAACCAGCGATGTCCAGAAATCTGCGTAAGTACAAATTTCTGGAGTCACCAGTGACTTACGGCACTTTAGAAACTGCCGGCGCCTACAAAACCTGACTAAGTTATTAAATCTCCCGTACTGTCTAACACGCCTCCCAAACATAGCCCGACACGTCTAACCCTCTATCCGCTATCCCCCCTTACTCTCCTAATAATAAAAAATGTATTAACCCCTAAACCGCCGCTCCCGGACCCCGCCGCCACCTACATTAACTACCCCCTAATGTGAGTTCCTACCCCGCCACCACCTACATTAACTACACCCTAATGTGAGCCCCTATACCACAGCCAGCTACATTAACTACCCCCTAATGTGAGTTCCTACCCCGCCACCACCTACATTAACTACCCCTAATGTGAGCTCCTACCCGGCTGCCAGCTATATTACCTACCCCCTAATGTAAGCTCCTACCCCGCCACCAGCTATATTAAAATTATTAACCCCTAATATAATCCCCCTACCCCGCTGCCAGCTATATTAAATTATTAACCCCTGATTTAATCCCCCTACACCGCCGCCACCTATATTAAATTAATTAACCCCTAATCTAATCCCCCTATACCGCCGCCACCTATATTAAATTAATTAACCCCTAAAATACTAAACTATCCCTACCACTAAACCTAAGTCTAACATTACAAATAGCCCTGAAAAGGACTTTTTGTGTGTCATTACCCCAAAGTAAACAGCTCTATTGCCAGCCCTTAAAAGGTTTTTTTGCGGGGCTTTGCCCCAAAGTAATCAGCTCTTTTACCAGCCCTTAAAAGGGCTTTTGGCGGGGCATTGTCACAAAGTAAACAGCTCTTTTGCCTATAATCTAAATCCTCCTACACCGCCGCCACCTATAATAAATGTATTACCTCCTAATCTAATCCCCCTACACCGCCGCCACCTATATTAAATAGATTAACCCCTAATCTGACCCCCCTACACCACCGCCAATTATATTAGGGTTAATATAGTTAATATAGTTATTATATTATATATATTAACTATATTAACCCTAATTATATTAGGGTTAATATAGTTAATATCGTTATTATATTATAGATATATTAAGTATAATAACCCTATCTAACTCTAACACCCTTAACTAAATTCTTATTAAAATAAATCTAATTAATATTAATATTATTAATTAAAATACTCCTATTTAAATCTAAATACTTACCTATAAAATAAACCCTAAGATAGCTACAATATAATTAATAATTACATTGTAGCTATTTTAGGGTTTATATTTATTTTACAGGTAACTTGGTATTTATTTTAACTAGGTACAATAGCTATTAAATAGTTAATAACTATTTAATAGCTACCAAGTTAAAATAATTACCATTTTACCTGTAAAATAAATCCTAACCTAAATTACAAATACACCTACACTATCAATAAATTAAATAAACTACAAATATCTAAACTAAAATACAATTAAATACACTAAATTACAAAAACAAACAAACACTAAATTACAAAAAATAAAAGAAAATGATTTTAAGCTAATTACACCTATTCTAAGCCCCCTAATACAAAAGTTAACAGCTCTATTACCAGTCCTTAAAAGGGCCTTTTGTGGGGCATGCCCCAAAGTAAACAGATCTTTTGCCTGTAAAAAAACACAATACCACCCCCAACATTAAAACCCACCACCCACATAACCCTACTCTAAACCCACCCAAAGCCCCCTTAAAAAAAACCAACACTAAGCCCCAGAAGATCTCCCTACCTTGAGTCGTCTTCACCCAGCCGGGCCAAACTCTTCATCTGATCCGGGTGATGTCTTCATCAAAGCGGCAAAGAAGAAGTCTTCCATCCGGCGATGTCTTCATCCAAGCGGCAAAGAAGAAGTCCTCCATCGGGGCGAAGTTTTCCTCCAAGCGGCATCTTCAATCTTCTTTCTTCAGCCCTCCGACGCGGAACATCCAGCTGGCCCGACTACTGAACGACGAATGAAGTTTCCTTTAAATGACATCATCCAAGATAGCGTCCGGCAAATTCCGATTGGCTGATAGGATTCTATCAGCCAATCGGAATTAAGGTAAGAAAATCTGATTGGCTGATTCAATCAACCAATCAGATTCAAGTTCAATCCGATTGGCTGATCCAATCAGCCAATCAAATTGAGCTTGCATTCTATTGGCTGATCCGATCAGGTAGATAGACATTGCACATGCGTTAGGTGTTAGATTTATTTAGCAGTTCGCGGTTGCCAGGTAGATAGGCATTGAGCATGCATTAGGTGTTAGGTTTTATTTAGCAGCTAGTTTAGGGAGTTACGGGGCTCCAATAGACAGCGCAAGGCTTACTACGCCTGCAATTTGTGGTGAGGTGAAAATGGAGTAGAATTTCTCCATTTTCGCCACGTAAGTCCTTACGCTGTATATTGGATACCAAACTGCGCTGGTTTGGTATACCTGTCTATGGGCCAAAAAACTACGGCCGTAGGCAGAAATATACAAGCGTAACTTCTAGGTTATGCCGTATGCGTGATACCAAACCAGCGCAAAATTTGGCGTTGCCCGGGGGCGTGTCCACGAAGTGACTCTGAGCAGTCGCATTTTTCTAGTGCTCCTGGGAGAAGAGCTAATAATATGCCAGTTATTGCTTGATTTACACAGCATCAAGAGCCCACACGACTGGATTCGTGAATATTACAGAACATTAAAAAAAATTATACTCGTTTGCTGTATTAATGACCCCAGGGTCGGAAAAGGACACCTGAGGCCTGAAGTCGTGGTAAACTCACAGGCAGTGCCTCCCCCCCGGCTTCTCTGGGGTGTTTGACCAGAGCTGTTCACACAACTACTTATTGCTGACACACGAGAGTGCTCGTAACTTTATACAACATTGCTGTTGACAGTGGACAACTACGAAAAATATTAGAAAATAGAAAGGCTGCCGAACATCATCACTACCATGAGAGGTAATCCCCTCCAGACAAATGGGACATATTTCTTATAAGGCTAGAGAGCCTCTTCCAACCTCTCATAGAGAAAGCGCTATCTGAGAGTGAACTGCAGCTTCTTATAGATAGATTACCACAGACTACATCACCGATGAAAACTACGCAGCAAACTATTGCCCACAGACCTGAATCTTACACGAGGCCCATGAAAGTTGAAACCCTTAGCACTCAGATAAAGGGGGAGCCTTCTCAACGAGCTGATACTCTACTTTACATATCTCTACCAACAGAGCAGAACGACTGGGCAGACAAAGATTACCTGGGCTCTCCTGGTGCAAAGAGGCTTTTCCCGGCGCAGAGAGACGGGCTACAACAGCATGGCCTTCAAGTTAAGATGGCGCCTGGTAAAATAGAAGCATTGAGTTGCGGTGGTGGAGGCCACAAAGAAGGCGCGAAGGAGCCACCTTATTATCGCACGAAGACAGCTCAGCTATTAAACCTGAGCGGGCACTGGCCGAGACCGCTGGAGTTGCCTCTGGGCCTGGGGGGTGACTCCGGAAGGTCCGTGACTCCAGAGATCCTAAATCCCTCATTATATGGTGATTCTCCAGAAATCTCCAAGACCTATACCCTGCAAAATGGAGTATCGCACAGCGATCAAAGAACTAGCTACCGAACAGGTCCACTGGGTAAGCATTTTAGTATTACTCTGGCCGTGCCGGGTTCAAGATCAAAGGCAGGACATTTAACAAGGGGTCTAGCTGTTACCTAACAATCTCTGTAAGAGTCAAGCAGGGATAAGACCCCTAGGACTATAGCTAAGTATCACGATCTTACTATGCCTTAAGTTAAAGTAAGTTTTGTTCTGTTTGAGAATATGGTTCTCTTTGTAGATGTTTTGTTTAGGAATGTTATTCATTATGCACATAGGGCTCAAAATCGTTCATGTGGCATAGTATGATATAACCAGCATACTTCAACTCTTATGTATATAAACCCTCTATAGCTCCATATGCACAATAATTAGTTAAAGGAAAGTAGAACCACCAGTGGGATGTCTGTATCACATATATTTATTTTAATGGGAGTTTTTAAACAGTATGTCGCTGGGTGAAGTGTTATCATCCTTCCTCAAACTAGGTAAATAGGTGTGTGTCATGGGGGTTAATGGGGGGCCCCTAAGAAGACACTGCTCAAGCCATATAGAGGCACTAGATCCTACGAAAAGCTATGTCATCAGGTAGTACAGACTCACATAAACTGTCTTGTCGGGCGGTCCGCGGCCGGGACCGCGAGACAGACACAATGCACATAGCATTTGGCATCCATGATAACACTACCAACTTTAGGCATATATATACAGGGAGTGCAGAATTATTAGGCAAGTTGTAATTTTGAGGATTAATTTTATTATTGAACAACAACTATGTTCTCAATGAACCCAAAAAACTCATTAATATTAAAGCTGAATAGTTTGGGAAGTAGTTTTTAGTTTGTTTTTAGTTATAGCTATTTTAGGGGGATATCTGTGTGTGCAGGTGACTATTACTGTGCATAATTATTAGGCAACTTAACAAAAAACAAATATATACCCATTTCAATTATTTATTTTTACCAGTGAAACCAATATAACATCTCAACATTCACAAATATAAATTTTTGACATTCAAAAACAAAACAAAAACAAATCAGTGACCAATATAGCCACCTTTCTTTGCAAGGACACTCAAAAGCCTGCCATCCATGGATTCTGTCAGTGTTTTAATTTGTTCACCATCAACATTGCGTGCAGCAGCAACCTCAGCCTCCCAGACACTGTTCAGAGAGGTGTACTGTTTTCCCTCCTTGTAAATCTCACATTTGATGATGGACCACAGGTTCTCAATGGGGTTCAGATCAGGTGAACAAGGAGGCCATGTCATTAGATTTTCTTCTTTTATACCCTTTCTTGCCAGCCCCGCTGTGGAGTACTTGGACGCGTGTGATGGAGCATTGTCCTGCATGAAAATCATGTTTTTCTTGAAGGATGCAGACTTCTTCCTGTACCACTGCTTGAAGAAGGTGTCTTCCAGAAACTGGCAGTAGGACTGGGAGTTGAGCTTGACTCCATCCTCAACCCGAAAAGGCCCCACAAGCTCATCTTTGATGATATCAGCCCAAACCAGTACTCCACCTCCACCTTGCTGGCGTCTGAGTCGGACTGGAGCTCTCTGCCCTTTACCAATCCAGCCACGGGCCCATCCATCTGGCCCATCAACACTCACTCTCATTTCATCAGTCCATAAAACCTTAGAAAAATCAGTCTTGAGATATTTCTTGGCCCAGTCTTGACGTTTCAGCTTGTGTGTCTTGTTCAGTGGTGGTCGTCTTTCAGCCTTTCTTACCTTGGCCATGTCTCTGAGTATTGCACACCTTGTGCTTTTGGGCACTCCAGTGATGTTGCAGCTCTGAAATATGGCCAAACAGGTGGCAAGTGGCATCTTGGCAGCTGCACGCTTGACTTTTCTCAGTTCATGAGCAGTTATTTTGCGCCTTGGTTTTTCCACACGCTTCTTGCGACCCTGTTGACTATTTTGAATGAAACGATTGATTGTACGATGATCACGCTTCAGAAGCTTTGCAATTTTAAGAGTGCTGCATCCCTCTGCAAGATATCTCACTATTTTTTACTTTTCTGAGCCTGTCAAGTCCTTCTTTTGACCCATTTTGCCAAAGGAAAGGAAGTTGCCTAATAATTATGCACACCTGATATAGGGTGTTGATGTCATTAGACCACACCCCTTGTCATTACAGAGATGCACATCACCTAATATGCTTAATTGGTAGTAGGCTTTCGAGCCTATACAGCTTGGAGTAAGACAACATGCATAAAGAGGATGATGTGGTCAAAATACTCATTTGCCTAATAATTCTGCACCCCCTGTATATTTTAATAGGATAGTAAATCACCCACAGTTAACCACCTTTCTCTTTTTCCTTTAATGTTCATTCTCTTCAAATATGGTATCCCAATCTGTACTTCCAGACTGACCCCACAGATAAACTTGCATAAAAGGGAAGTTTTGCTTTTTTCAAAGGGTTTTGTACAACTTTCTTAGGAAAAATACAGTAGGCGCAGTTTCTAATTTTTACACTACCAGGTCACAATAGTTTATTGTATTAAATTTATATTGAAGCTGTTCAACGGTTAATAGAATGTGTTAAGATGTTATGCCCATACACTATGTTCAGCTCAGGTCTAAGTATCTGGAATACAACTTGTTTATATCATACTTGTAATGATTTTGTCAATGTAAGATACGTTTTGTTCTTTGCATTATAATATCCCCTGGACTCTAGCTATATCACCTGAAAGGTCCAAGAGTGACCTAAAATATTTACTCTTGCTATAAAATGGAAGATATAATCTTGCATACTGTTTATAAATGTTGTATGTTTTCTCTCCTCAATAAAAACTTTAAAAAAAAAAAAAATTTGGCGTCGCCCGCTTTTGCAGACGACACTGCATATCGGATCGGGCCCCTAAGATCTAGCTGTTGATTGGTGGGTGCATATATATATTGATTGTGATTGGCTCACCCATGTGTTCAGTTAGAAACCAGTAGTGCACTGCTGCTTCTTCAAAAAATGAGAATGAAACAAATTAGATAATAGAAGTAAATTAGAAAGTTGTTTAAAATTCTATTCTCTATCTGAATCATGAAAGAAAAATTTTGGGTTTCATGTCCCTTTAAGCTTGCACCCTGGCAGCTGTCTGATTAAGTGAGAGTGCACTTCCTAGCTGAATATCTATCTATCTATCTATCTATCTATCTATCTATCTATCTATCTCTCTCTCTCTCTCTCTATATATATATATATATATATATATATATATATATATATATATATATATATATATACAGGCAGTGCAGAATTATTAGGCAAGTTGTATTTTTGAGGATTAATTTTATTATTGAACAACAACCATGTTCTCAATGAACCCAAAAAACTCATCAATATCAAAGCTGAATATTTTTGGAAGTAGTTTTTAGTTTGTTTTTAATTTTAGCTATTTTAGGGGGATATCTGTGTGTGCAGGTGACTATTACTGTGCATAATTATTAGGTAACTTAACAAAAAACAAATATATACCCATTTCAATTATTTATTTTTACCAGTGAAACCAATATAACATCTCAACATTCACAAATATACATTTTTGACATTCAAAAACAAAACAAAAACAAATCAGTGACCAATATAGCCACCTTTCTTTGCAAGGACACTCAAAAGCCTGCCATCCATGGATTCTGTCAGTGTTTTGATCTTTTCACCATCAACATTGCGTGCAGCAGCAACCACAGCCTCCCAGACACTGTTCAGAGAGGTGTACTGTTTTCCCTCCTTGTAAATCTCACATTTGATGATGGACCACAGGTTCTCAATGGGGTTCAGATCAGGTGAACAAGGAGGCCATGTCATTAGATTTTCTTCTTTTATACCCTTTCTTGCCAGCCACGCTGTGGAGTACTTGGACGCGTGTGATGGAGCATTGTCCTGCATGAAAATCATGTTTTTCTTGAAGGATGCAGACTTCATCCTGTACCACTGCTTGAAGAAGGTGTCTTCCAGAAACTGGCAGTAGGACTGGGAGTTGAGCTTGACTCCATCCTCAACCCGAAAAGGCCCCACAAGCTCATCTTTGATGATACCAGCCCAAACCAGTACTCCACCTCCACCTTGCTGGCGTCTGAGTCGGACTGGAGCTCTCTGCCCTTTACCAATCCAGCCACGGGCCCATCCATCTGGCCCATCAACACTCACTCTCATTTCATCAGTCCATAAAATCTTAGAAAAATCAGTCTTGAGATATTTCTTGGCCCAGTCTTGACGTTTCAGCTTGTGTGTCTTGTTCAGTGGTGGTCGTCTTTCAGCCTTTCTTACCTTGGCCATGTCTCTGAGTATTGCACACCTTGTGCTTTTGGGCACTCCAGTGATGTTGCAGCTCTGAAATATGGCCAAACTGGTGGCAAGTGGCATCTTGGCAGCTGCACGCTTGACTTTTCTCAGTTCATGGGCAGTTATTTTGCGCCTTGGTTTTTCCACACGCTTCTTGCGACCCTGTTGACTATTTTGAATGAAACGCTTGATTGTTCGATGATCACGCTTCAGAAGCTTTGCAATTTTAAGAGTGCTGCATCCCTCTGCAAGATATCTCACTATTTTTGACTTTTCTGAGCCTGTCAAGTCCTTCTTTTGACCCATTTTGCCAAAGGAAAGGAAGTTGCCTAATAATTATGCACACCTGATATAGGGTGTTGATGTCATTAGACCACACCCCTTCTCATTACAGAGATGCACATCACCTAATATGCTTAATTGGTAGTAGGCTTTCGAGCCTATACAGCTTGGAGTAAGACAACATGCATAATGTGGTGATGTGGTCAAAATACTCATTTGCCTAATAATTCTGCACTCCCTGTATATATACATACATACATACAGCAATAAATAACCTCGCACCTGGTTAGTTACCATGATTACTAAGTTGGGCCATTTGGGTTTCCAAAGTTGTTGTGTATGTGTTACTATGACAACGGCGTGGATTTGCCTGTCATTTCCGGTTTGGATGTGAAGTTTGTGGCGGGTTTGTTTTGTGGGATACTGGTATATAAGGTGAGTGTTTTTGATTGTTGCATTATACTTTTGCATTATACTTTTGTGATTGTAACCCAGGTGGAAGACCGAAACGTTGGAGTACTTATACCACAATAATGACACAATAAAGTGGTGAGATTGGATTTAACTAACTGGGTGCAAGGTTATTTATTGCTGTGTATGTTGGAGACTCAGTGGATGCACTCGCCAGTATTTAAATCGTTACTTTTTATTAGTTGTAACATTTCGGGGTGTTACCCCCTTTGTCAGACATCAAAAAAACATAATTTATGTAAGAACTTACCTGATAAATTCATTTCTTTCATATTGGCAAGAGTCCATGAGCTAGTGACATATGGGATATACAATCCTACCAGGAGGGGCAAAGTTTCCCAAACCTCAAAATGCCTATAAATACACCCCTCACCACACCTACAATTCAGTTTAATGAATAGCCAAGCAGTGGGGTGATAAAGAAAGGAGTAGAAAGCATCAACAAAGGAAATTTGGAAATAATTATGCTTTATACAAAAAATCATAACCACCATAAAAAGGGTGGGCCTCATGGACTCTTGCCAATATGAAAGAAATTAATTTATCAGGTAAGTTCTTAAATAAATTATGTTTTCTTTCATGTAATTGGCAAGAGTCCATGAGCTAGTGACATATGGGATATCAATACCCAATATGTGGATCTCCACTCAAAAGTCACTAGAGAGGGAGGGAATAAAATAAAAACAGTCATATACCGCTGAAAAAATTAGTCCACAACCCAAAAAAATAAGTTTATTTTCATTTGAACGAAAAAAACTTAAATCAAAAGCAGAAGAATCAAACTGAAACAGCTGTCTGAAGAACTTTTCTACCAAAAACTGCTTCTGAAGAAGCAAATACATAAAAACGGTAGAATTTAGTAAATGTATGCAAAGAGGACCAAGTCGCTGCTTTGCAAATCTGATCAACTGAAGCTTCATTCTTAAAAGCCCACAAAGTGGAGACTGATCTAGTAGAATGAGTTGTAATTCTCTGAGGCGGGCTTGACCCGACTCCAAATAAGCTTGATGAATCAAAAGCTTTAACCAAGAGGCCAAGGAAATAGCAGAGTCCTTCTGACCTTTCCTAGGACCAGAAAATATAACAAATACACTAGAAGTCTTCCTGAAATCTTTAGTAGCTTCAACATAATATTTCAAAGCTCTCACCACATCCAAAGAATGTAAGGATCTTTCCAAAGGATTCTTAGGATTAGGACACAAGGAAGGGACAACAATTTCTCTACTAAGGTTGTTAGAATTCACAACCATAGGTAAAAATTCAAATGAAGTCCGCAAAACAGCCTTATCCTGATGAAAAATCAGAAAAGAAGATTTACAAGAAAGAGCAGATAGCTCAGAAACTCTTCTAGCAGAAGAGATGGCCAAAAGGAACAACACTTTCCAAGAAACTAGTTTAATGTCCAAAGAATGCATAGGCTCAAATGGAGGAGCCTGTAAAGCCTTCAGAACCAAATTAAGACTCCAAGGAGGAGAAATTGATTTAATGACAGGCTTAATATGAACTAAAGCCTGTACAAAACAGTGTATATCAGGAAGTATAGCAATCTTTCTGTGAAATAAAACAGAAAGAGAGGAGATTTGTCCTTTCAAGAAACTTGCAGACAAACCATCCTGAAGAAACTGTAAAATTCTAGGAATTCTAAAAGAATGCCAAGAAAATTTATGAGAAGAACACCATGAAATGTAAGTCTTCCAAACTCTATAATAAATCTTTCTAGAGAAACATTTACGAGCTTGTAACATAGTATTAATCACTGCATCAGAGAAACCTCTATGACTTAGTACTAAGCGTTCAATTTCCATACCTTCAAATTTAATGATTTGAGATACTGATGGAAAAACGGACCTTGAGATAGTAGGTCTGGCCATAACGGAAGTGGACAAGGCGGGCAACCGGACATCCAAACCAGATCCGCATGCCAAAACCTGTGTGGCCATGCTGGTGCCACCAGCAACACAAATGATTGTTCCATGATGATTTTGGAAATCACTCTTGGAAGGAGAACTAGAGGCGGGAAGATGTACGCAGGATGATAACACCAAGGAAGTGTCAGCGCATCCACTGCTTCTGCCTGAACATGCCTGGACCTGGACAGGTATCTGGGAAGTTTCTTGTTTAGATGAGAGGCCATGAGATCTATCTCTGGAAGACCCCACATCTGAACAATCTAAGAAAGCACATCTGGATGGAGAGACCACTCCCCTGGATGTAAAGTCTGGCGGCTGAGATAATCCGCTTCCCAATTGTCTACACCTGGGATATGCACCGCAGAGATTAGACAGGAGCTGGATTCGGCCCAAACAAGTATTCGAGATACTTCTTTCATAGCATGGGGACTGTGAGTCCCACCCTGATGATTGACATATGCCACTGTTGTGATATTGTCTGTCTGAAAACAAATGAACGGTTCTCTCTTTAACAGAGGCCAAAATTGAAGAGCTCTGAGAATTGCACGGAGTTCTAAAATATTTATTGGTAATCTCGCCTCTTGAGATTTCCAAACCCCTTGTGCTGTCAGAGATCCCCAAACAGCTCCCCAACCTGAAAGACTTGCATCTGTTGTGATCACAGTCCAGGTTGGCCGAACAAAAGAAGCCCCTTGAACTAAACGATGGTGATCTATCCACCATGTCAGAGAGTGTCGTACATTGGGATTTAAGGATATTAATTGTGATATCTTTGTATAATCCCTGCACCATTTATTCAGCATACAAAGCTGAAGAGGTCTCATGTGAAAATGAGCAAAGGGGATCGCGTCCGATGCTGCAGTCATGAGACCTAAAACTTCCATGCACATAGCCACTGAAGGGAATGACTGAGACTGAAGGTGCCGGCAGGCTGCAATCAATTTTAAACGTCTCTTGTCTGTTAGAGACAGAGTCATGGACACTGAATCTATCTGGAAGCATAAAAATGTGACCCTTGTCTGAGGAATCAAGAAACTCTTTGGTAAATTGATCCTCCAACCATGTTTCCGAAGAAACAATACTAGTTGAATCGTGTGAGATTCTGCAGAACGTAAAGACTGAGCTAGTACCAAGATATCGTCCAAATAAGGAAACACCGCAATACCCTGTTCTCTGATTACAGAGAGTAGGGCACCCAGAACCTTTGAAAAGATTCTTGGAGCTGTTGCTAGGCAAAATGGAAGAGCAACAAATTGGTAATGCTTGTCTAGAAAAGAGAATCTCAGAAACTGATAATGTTCTGGATGAATCAGAATATGAAGGTATGCATCCTGCAAGTCTCTTGTGGACATATAATGTCCTTGCTGAACAAAAGGCAGAATAGTCCTTATAGTCACCATCTTGAAAGTTGGTACTCTTACATAACGATTCAAAATTTTCAGATCCAGAACTGGTCTGAATACATTTTCCTTCTTTGGGACAATGAATAGATTTGAATAAAACCCCAAACCTTGTTCCAGAAGAGGAACTGGCATGATTACCCCTGAAGACTCCAGGTCTGAAAAACACTTCAGGAAAGCCTGAGCTTTTACTGGATTTACTGGGATACGTGAGAGAAAAAAATCTTCTCACAGGAGGTCTTACTCTGAATCCTATTCGATACCCTTGAGAGATTTTGAACAGATTTTATCCAAATATCCTTGAAAAACCTTAATCTGCCCCCTACCAGCTGAGCTGGAATGAGGGGCCAGACCTTCATGTGGACTTAGGGGCTGACTTTGGTTTCCTAAAAGGCTTGGATTTATTCCAATTTGAGGAAGGCTTCCAATTGGAGGCAGATACCTTGGGGGAAGTATTGAGTTTTTCTTCCTTATTCTGACGAAAGGAACGAAAACGGTTAGAAGCCTTAGATTTACCCTTAGTTTTTTTATCCTGAGGCAAAAAAACTCCCTTTCCCCAATTAACAGTTGAAATAATAGAATCCAACTGGGAACCAAGTAAATTATTACCTTGAAAAGAAAGAGATAGTAATCTAGATTTAGATGTCATATCAGCATTCCAGGATTTAACCCACAAAGCTCTTTTAGCTAAAATAGCTAAAGACATGGATCTAACATCAATTTTGATAATATAAAAAATAGCATCACAAATAAAATGATTAGTATATTGCAGTAAGCGAATAATGCTAGATAAGTCAGAATCCAATTCCTGTTGCGCTAAATTCTCCAACCAGAAAGTTGATGCAGCCGCAACATCAGCCAAAGAAATTGCAGGTCTGAGAAGATGACCTGAATATAAATAGGCCTTCCTTAGATAAGATTCAAGCTTCCTATCTAAAGGATCCTTAAAGAAAGTACTATCTTCCATAGGAATAGTGGTACGTTTAGCAAGAGTAGAAATCAACTTTGGGGATCTTTTCCCAAAAAATTTGCTGGTAAAGGATGCAATTTTTTAAACCTGGAGAAACCACAGGAGGTTTAAAAACAGCATTTAAACGTTTGTTAGACTAAACATCAAGAGGACTGGTTACCTCAATATCCAAAGTAATTAACACTTCTTTTAATAAAGAACGCATATACTCAATTTTAAATAAATAAGTAGATTTGTCAGCGTCAATGTCTGAGGAAGGATCTTCTGATTCAGATAGATCCTCATCAGAAGAGGATAAATTATTATGTTGTTGGTCATTTGAAATTTCATCAACTAAATGAGAAGTTTTAAAAGACCTTTTACGTTTATTTGAAGGTGGAAATGCAGACAAAGCCTTCAGAATAGAATCAGAAACAAATTCTTTAAAATTTACAGGTATATCATGCACATTAGAAGTTGAAGGAAGTGCAACTGGCAATGTACTATTACTAATGGATAAACTATCTGCATGTAAAAGTTTATCATGACAACTATTACAAATGACATTCGGCGAGATAATTTCTACAATTTTACAACAAATGCACTTAGCTTTGGTAGAACCAATGTCAGGCAGCAATGTTCCAGTAGAAACTTCTGAGGCAGGATCAGGTTGAGACATCTTGCAAAATGTAAGATAAAAAACAACATGTAAAGCAAAATTATCTATTTCCTTATATGACAGTTTCAGGAATGGGAAAAAATGCAAATAGCATAGCCCTCTGATAGAGAAAAAAGCAAGAGGCAAACATCAATGGGGTACTGAAATAATGAAAAAATGTTGGCGACAAGTATGACGCACAACGTAACTAAACTTTTTTGGCGCCAAAAATAACCGGAAATGACACACTCGCGTCACTAATGATGCAACCATGTGAAAGATCTCGCCGTCAAGTATGACGCTGGAAATGACGAACTTGCTTCATAGGCGTACTTTTTCACGCCAAAAAAATGTTCGCGCCAAGAATGACGCAATAAAGTTTAGCATTTGTCACACCCGCAGGCCTAATACTGCCCGCAATTTGTAAGAAGTAGTCAATTGAAAAAAAGACTAAACCCCAGGTAAGAAATAAATTTCATTTTTAAAAGATGTTTATATTCCCCAAATATGAAACTGACAGTCTGCAGAAGGAAATACATGAACCTGACTCATGGCAAATATAAGTACAATACATATATTTAGAACTTTATATAAATACATAGTGCCAAACCATAGCTGAGGTGTCTTAAGAAATAAAAAACATACTTACCAAAAGACACCCATCCACATATAGCAGATAGCCAAACCAGTACTAAAACAGTTATTAGTAGAGGTAATGGTAAATTGAGAGTATATCGTCGATCTGAAAAGGGAGGTAGGAGATGAATCTCTACGACCGATAACAGAGAACCTATGAAAAAGACCCCCGTTAGGGAAATCATCGTATTCAATAAGTGATACTCCCTTCACATCCCTCTGACATTCGATGTACTCTGAGAGGAATCGGGCTTCAACAATGCTGAGAAGCGCATATCAAAGTAGAAATCTTAGCACAAACTTGCTTCACCACCTCCATAGGAGGCAAAGTTTGTAAAACTGAATTGTGGGTGTGGTGAGGCGTTAATTTATAGGCATTTTGAGGTTTGGGAAACTTTGCCCCTCCTGGTAGGATTGTATATCCCATATGTCACTAGCTCATGGACTCTTGCCAATTACATGAAAGAAATAACAACCATCTACTTACCGCCACCATGCCTTTTAAACTTAATCAAGTGTTTCAGAACTGAGCCGCAACCAGAAGTGCCACTCCCACAGGCTGACGTCATCAGGCAGCGACCAAGCAGCTGGACTCCCCTGTGCCTACTAACATGCTACCGTGTAAACAACAGCAGCGTAATTAAACACCACATTTAACAGGTATAAACAGGCATAAACATCAGGGCAACCATCAGCAGCAATGAGGCTAGGATCGGAGTTATTGAGATGAGTCGCCGTATCAGCATTATAATAGCTGACAGCAGGGTTGCCATAGCAACCGCAAAAAACAAACCGCCCCCATGATCATGAGATCAACAAAACAGTATGGCTAGAACCAGCCAATCACATCACAGTCCTAGACCGCACATCAAATACATTGAAAATACATAATCAAATCAAGCAATGATAAACACAGACTAGCAGATAAGTCCCCATAGAACAGACAAATATAACACAAAATAGAAGAGAAGAAAATACTCACAGATTATGCAGCAAAATAACATCAGGTTAAATATGCAGAATGACAAGTCCCAAGCTAGCTGGCATGAGTATTACACATAACAGGATTTGCAGGCTAGGAGGTGAAACCCACACTACTATACTATAGCACAAAGAAGTAGAATAACTCACCTCACCTTAAAGGGACAGTATACACTCATTTTCATATAACTGCATGTAATAGACACTACTATATAGAATAAGATGCACAGATACTGATATAAAAATCCAGTATAAAACTGTTTAAAAACTTACTTAGAAGCTGTCAGTTTAGCTCTGTTGAAAAGGTAGCTGGGAAGCCCACTGCAAGTGGCAAATAAGACACTCCCCCTTCTTTTACATATGAAAAGACCCTTTACACAAACAGGAGCAAGCTGGAGAAGGTAGCTGACGGTATTCACATAAAACTTTGGGGCTTGGTTAGGAGTCTGAAATCAGAGCAATGTTATTTAAAAATAAGCAAAATTATACATTTATTTTTAAAAAAAACTTTATGGGCTACATAAATAGATCATCTGCAAAACATTTATGCAAAGAACAAATGAGTGTATAATGTCCCTTTAACAACAACAACAGTAATAGAAGTAGACATACAAATAAGAAACAAAATCTAACCTATTTAAATGTAAAGCAATTTCTATTCTATCTGCTACAACAGTATAAAAAGAGGGGGGTGAAAAACAATCCACATACGGCAGTATAAAAACATACACAACTGCCAGAGTGGGAAGGAACTCTAAAGAAAATCTAAAGAAAACTTAAAGAAAACAATGCCAATCCAGATGTAAATTCAGGCCATCTAGCTTCCTTCTGGAGCAGTATCTTACCCCTATAACCTCTTCATGGTAGGGGCAAGATATGGTCAATAATAGTGTATTTCAAGTTAGCCACCATATGTCCCTTTTGGGCAAAATGCCTGGTGACCAGTTGGTCTGATGTCCCTTTCTGTATGGCCAATCTTATGGCTGACATATGATTGGTCATCCTGGTCCTCAAGTCATCTGTAGTGTTACCTACATAAAAAAGGCCACACAGGCAGTTTAGGAGATGCACCAAATGTGTAGTAGTACAAGTAAGTCTGAACTTGTGCTTGAATTTCATCTTCATTGTGGGATGTGTAAAGTATTGGCCCGTCTGCAGAGCAATGCAGGTGGTGCACCCAAGGCACCTGAAACAGTCCGGTTACATAGTGTCCAGCCAGGTTTTCTTTTGGTAGCTGGGCCTGGGGTCAGTTTTGACCAACATCTCTTGCAGTGACGTTGCTCTCCGGTAACCAATACGTGGTGGCACCATCTATCCAAATGGAAGGGTGGGGTCACCTTTCAGAATACCCCAATGTTTGTCCAGGGAGTTCCTGATATCCTTCTTATCATTCGTAAATGTTGTTATGAAGGTGATTTGTTCTTGAGGTATCCTTGTCTTGGCCACGATTAACTTTTGTATCTGCTGATCCAATATCTTCGGTGGATATCCTCTCTGCTGGAATCTCATATACATCTTGTCAATTTGAGTTGAAGCTTTATCATCATCAGAATTGTTACAGTACACCCTCTTAAATTGGGATTTAGGTAATGATCTTTTTAGTGATGTCAAGGTGTTTGCTTAATATGTGTATTTATATACCTATAAAATAATTTGGAATTAGTACAATCCTTATGAGATATTTGAGTTATATTATTTTTTTATGGACAGGTCCATGATAGGCCTACAGGATTAACATACTCGTGTATATAAAGTCTTCTTGCCTTTGTTTTGTCTGTTCATCCTACTGTACATTTTTGTTTAATCTCAATTTTGACAATTGTTTGATGATTGTTTAATATTTTGAGTTTCAATGCATTTTATTTGTCCTATTTGAAACATCAATAAAATTAAACATGTTTCAAAATATTAAACATTTGAGAAAGTGATTCCCTAAAGCCCCTAGAGAAGTGGGAAGGGAGGTATATAGGGCTGTCTCCACAATCCCACGCCAGACAAGCCTAAGTGTCTGGCACGGGCAGTGCCTTATGCTAATGTATTAAACATTAAAGGACCAGTCAACACTGTAGATTTGCATAATCAACAAATGCATGATAAGAAGACAATGCAATAGCACTTAGTCAGAACTTCAAATGAGTAGAAGATTTTTGTTAAATAAATTGCAAAGTTATGTCTATTTCCACTCCCCCTGTATCATGTGACAGCCATCAGCCAATCACAAATGCATATACGTATATGCTGTGAATTCTTGCACATGCTCAGTAGGAGTTGGTGACTCAAAAAGTGTAAATATAAAAAGACTGTGCACATTTTGTTAATGGAAGTAAATTGGAAAGTTGTTTAAAATTGCATGCTGTATCTGAATCATGAAGTTTCATTTTGACTTGAGTGTGCCTTTAAACAGAAAGAGAAAATATTAAACATGCATGTGCAAGTGTCGTCATTTGCAAAACAAAGTTTGTATTGTTTGAAATTACTATAATGAAAGTTGTATCAGTGCCATATACATGTATTCTGTGCATATCCACTGTTACAGTTTTCAAACACAACTACTTAGGGATTTAATAGTGTTATTAGTTAATGAGGATTCATTTTCCATTACAGAGGCCACTAGTAGCTCTTTAGAAATGTGTGGTCTTTGGTTATAATTGTGCACACTACCTACAGAATATCTGTGTATGTTGCTTAACAGTAATACATGTTCCTGAAAACATAGGCCTAGTTTCCATTGATGTGATAAAATGTTGAAACTGGTAATAAAATCATCTATCTCCACTAAAGTCTAAATGTGAAAAGCATATGTGCACATATAATTTTAATTATTATGTTTCCTAATTATAATAAATTATTTACTAAATAATCTATATTTAATTAATTCTGTTAAATATACTTCCTTGTAAATTATTAATATTATTTATTATTATTATTTATTTATAAAGCGCCAACAGATTCTGCAGCACTGCCCATGGGTACAAGGATAAAAGTACAACGGAGAAACAAAACAATAAGAGACAAAATTTTACATATCAATACAGGGGGAATTGATGAGGACCCTATTCCCGTGGGAACTTACAATCTAGATGGGTCGGAGGATGGGAAAAAGGAGGTGGCGACTGCAAAGATGAGAATGATATTAGTGAGGAGATAGATGAGGGTAACTGTTGGGTAAGTGAAGTTAAATTTGTTAATGAGTTGAGTGATAAGTTTCCCTGAACAAAAAGGTCTTTAGGAAACGTTTAAAGGAGGAGAGGTTTGGGGAATGTCGGACAGCTCGAGAGAAATCCTGTAGTCTAGCATGAGTGGAGGTGATGGTAGAGGACGCAAGAAGCAGGTTATTGTTGGATCTTAGGGGGCAGGCTGGAGTATGTTGATGTTGATGAGTGAGGACAGGTGGGGTGGGGCAGCATTGGTGAAGGCTTTGTAGGTCAGGGTGAGAATTTTGAATTTAATTCTGCTGTGGATGGGGAGCCAATGAAGAGACTCACAGAGAGGTGCAGCAGAAACAAAGCATCAAGAGAGGGGGATTAGCCCTGCAGATGCATTTAGGATGGATTGAAGGGGAGAGAGGCGGGAAAGAGGGAGGCCAGATAGTAAGTTATTACAGTAGTCAAGTCGGGAAATTACCAGTGAGTGGATTAGCTGATTAGTAGTTTCAGTATTTAGAAATGGACGAATTTTGGAGATATTGCATAGGTAGTTGTGGCAGGATGAAGAGAGCAATTGGATGTGGGGAAAAAAGGACAGATTTGAGTCAAGTGTGACTCTAAGGCAGCAGACTTTGGGTGATGGGGAGATAGTTGTGCCATCCAAAAGTGATGGAAAAATTAGAAACTGTAGTAGAGTTAGAGGGGGGGATGAGAAGTAGTTCGGACTTAGACATCTTTAGTTTTAGGTGGTGAGAGGCCATCCAGGAGGAAATGCCAGATAAGCAGTCACTGATGTGAGAATTGACAGAAGGAGAGAATGCAGGGGTGGAAAGGTAGATCTGGGTATCATCATCATAGAGGTGACAGTTGAAGCCATAGCTGTTGATGAGTTTACCCAATGAAGAAGTGTAAATAGAAAAGAGGACCCAGGACAGAGCCTTTAGGTACTACAACAGACAGAGGCAATGGAGAGGAGGAGTCACCAGCAAAAGAGACAGATAATGATCTGTTAGAGAGATAAGAGTGAATCCAGGAGAGGGCAGTGTCACAGAGCCCAAGAGACATGAGAGTCCATAGGAGAAGGGGATGGTCAACAGTGTCAAAGGCAGCAGAGAGGTCAAGTAAGATGAGTATAGAGTAGTAACCTTTGTTTTTAGCAAAAAGGAGATTGTTAGTAACCATGGTGAGGGCAGTCTCAGTTGAGTGTTGGGGGCGGAAGCCAGATTGCAGGGGGTCGAGCAATGAGTTGGAGGACAGGAAGTGGGTTAGGAGATCAAAAGCTAGTTTTTCAAGGATTTTTTAAGCTAGTGGGAGCAATGATATTGGGCGGTAGTTTGCAAGAGAGTTAGCGTCAAGGGAGGGCTTTTTGAGGATGGGGTGACCTTTGCATGTTTGAAGGAGGCAGGGAATGAGCCGGTAGAAAGGGATAGGTTAAATATATCAAGAGATGTGAAGGAATAAGGTCAAGTGGGAAGGTAGTGAAGTGTGAGGAAGACAATAGGGAAGCCACTTTACTCTCAGTGGTTGGGAGGAGGGTGCAGGGAGTGGCAGGGGGTGATTGGGAGGGAAGTTGGGAGATTGCAGACTTGTATTGGGATGTTTCTTCAGATGATAAGTGTTTTATTAAAAAAGTAGTCAGACCAGTCTTGAGCACTCAATGCAGATGAGGTGGGTGGTGCTGTTGGGTAGAGGAGAAATTTGAAAATGGAGAAGAGTCTTTTAGGGTTTGAGGGGTGAGTGGATATAAGAGAAGAGAAGTAGGTTTGCTTAGCTAGGTGAAGGGCAGAGGTGTAAGCGTGAAGAATGAACTTATAGTGCATGAAATCAGATTCAGAGCGGGATTCAGATTCAGAGTGTCAAGTGCAGAGGAGAGGGTATTGTTATAGTGGATTATAGCAAGGTCAGGGTAGGATATCGTGGAAGTGTGGGGGAGGCATATTTGAATAAGGTTGGAGAGTTGGGGAGGGTCTACAGTGTGCAGATTTTTACAGTTGCGGGGGCGAGGGGGGGGAGTAGGTTTAGCCTGTATATTAAGATTAAAGGTGAGCAGATGGTGGTCTGAGATGGGAAATGGGTGACAGGCAACATCAGAGAGAGAGCAGAGATAGGGGAATACCAGATCAATAGAGTGTCCATTGCGGTGGGTAGGGAATAGGGTGGATTGTGAGAGGCTAAAGGAGTTAGTGAGTGAGAGAAGTTTAGAGGCAGCAGGGGCAGATGGGTTGTCAGTGGGGATGTTGAAGTCCCCCATAATTAGAGTAGGTGTATTTGTAGAGAGAAAGTAAGGAAGACAGGCAGCAAAGTTTTCAAGGAATTGGGAGGTTGGTCCAGGGGGGGCGATAGATAACTGCCACTCTGAGAGAGAGGGGGGAGAACAGGTGAATGTAGTAGACTTAAAAGGAAGAAAAGGAGAGAGATGTAAATGGTGTGTGGCTAAAGTGGAAACCACTGTGTGTGAGAGCAGCAATGAAAGCAGTTTCAGAGGAAGATGTCCAGGTTTCAGTAATTGCTAAAAGGTTGAAAGTGTTGTAAATGTGTATTATATAAAATAAACAGTATATGTAGTTATATAAAAAAACGAACCACTCATGAGTGTGAAAAAAGTTTTTCTTTCATTAATACATGTTAAACACCTGTTCTTATGATTGTTTAGTGATATATCACTTAACTAGGACTTGCATAGAAGTAATAATCATTTTATGCTCTTAATTAGTGTTCAATTACACATTGTTTGCAAGAAATAGTTTTTAAACCATATATGGTGATAAATAATGGGGAATTCAATTATTGAATCATTACATTTCAACAACTGTTCGCTGCCATATATGGTGGATAAAAGTTTCTAACCATATATAATATTAAACAATTAAGAGTTAATTATTCAATTATTGTATTAACCATTGATTAAAACCATATATAGTAATCAACAGATACCTTATTAAACAATTGCTAAGATGTAATGATTTAATTAGAATTACAACCTTTATTTACAACCATATATGGATGTTTTACTTTTTTTTTAACAATACATTTAATTCAACACTCATTAAGAGCAAATAAACATTATTACTTGTATGCAGGCCTTTTTTTAACTCATAACTTACCAGGCAATCACAACACGTTTGAAACACTAGTTAAAGAAAGAAGGCCTTTCATCAAAGGAGGAAAAGTGTTAGGACTATAATTGTAACATATGTAAAGAAAATTAAATAAAACATATGTAAAAGTAAAACACAAGAATAAAGGCAATTTGTAGATGAATAATATCACAACACCAAAATACTGTCAAATTGTTTAAATAAGACATTTAAATAAGATGACAACATATGTTTAATGTCAAATCTTTTTTAGAAAACATTTAAATAAGGAAAATGATAACACCAGATTCATGTTTATATTCAGATGATTATTTTTTTAAGAATTCCAGAGATATGAATATTATTAAAGATAAATTATGGTGAAAAATTGGTTGTGGTATGTATTATTAACATGTTGACATAATTGCAAAATATGTATCCTGACACTGTAGTACGTCAGGTAAAATTGTATTCATGTGAATAAATATAGCAAGTGCATGTTAATGCACAAATTATATCTTTGTATACAAGTATTAATTGCCTTGTAGGAGAAACGTTATCAAATAAAAACTATGTTTATCTTAACTTAGTTTAATGGCATACTATTCTTCCATGACAGTAAGGTATTTTTTTTACAAATCCATAATGCATGGAACAAATTGAAATGTATAATGTCTCTTTAATATTAATAAGTGCAAGTCAATAGCACTTGGTCCAAGAGGGCAAGTGTCTGCTTTAATAATGAAAAAGAAAAAAAACTCACTCATGAAGCAAATGGGGAAAAAATATGTGCACACCACCACCACCACATATTTAATTATAGTATTAAAACTAATACAAAGTGAATGTAGGCAAGATTCAGAGGGTCTGCAGCACCACTAGTGAGCAAATATGTGACCGCCACCATTAAATAATACCTTTCATTTGACCATAGATTAATTTTGTAAAATCGCCACAATTCATAAACATGTTACCAACACCTCTTTATATCAAATTGTACAAAGGATAAATATTTAATTAACATCAGGCTTAAGTTGCATGGGACAGAACATACAACGATTGTCTTTGCAGGATCAGCCCCCGACCCCCATAGCCTGAGTTTAAACAAAAAAACTCTATGCAAATGCTTGTGGTCCATAAGCGATTCATTGAGGTCGTTTATTGAGCAATAAGTATCACAATCCATGATTGAATCACACATATGGCATAACACAATCAGTAAGCCATACCTGGAGGTTGCTTTGTGAGCAATTAAAGACACAGTCCATGATTGTAGCACACATATGCCATTAAACAGTCCTTGCTCCATAAAAGGAGGTTGGTTTGTGAGCAATTAAAGACACAGTCCATGATTGTAGAACAGGTATGACACTAAACAGTACTTGCTCCATACCTGAAGGTTGCTTTTTTAGCTAATAAAGACACAGTCCATTATTGTAGTACACATATGCCAATAAACAGTCCTTGATCCATACCTGGCAGTTGCTTTGTCAGCAGTTAAAGTCACAGTCCATGATTGAATACCAAGTATGGGAGTCCATAAGCCATACAAGGATGTTGCTCTTTGAATAAAGACACAATCCATGATGGTTATTTGCATGGATTTTATAGTGTTACAATTTATAAAAAAAATCTGAGTGTAAAACAAACAACACTACATGTTTTTGTGTCATTACATATAGAAAATAATTGATATGATGGAAAAGTTATGCAATATCTAAAATTCTCATAGATATCATGACTTGTAAATGTCTGCAACACAAGGGGAAGGAGCAAACAGAGAATGGATGAGGGCCTTTATGTATGTTCCTAAATTATACGTCCAAGAAACTCTCTAGGTGCAGAGGCAGATGGTGAGAGGGATGCATATATGAAATACAATATGATTAATACCTTATTTAAATATGATTGTTCTATATATTAGTTGTGAATCTGAAATATTGTAGCATAGATTCAATTAATGAATCCAGATATATCATTGGTGCATGAGTGATGGGGAAAAAAAACGCTCAGAATTTAGGAGCAGGGTGAGGCTAGCTCTAGAGGCAAAACAATGGTAGGAGGCACAAGAGAGCAAAGCCACAGCAACTGGCTTATGAGAGGGGAAGCATCAGGGGGTGCCACCTGTGTAATCTGTGGTGTTGGAGCCACTCTCTTGTTGCAGTCACTCCACCAGTTGCTCAAATAGGCTGTTCTGTCTGCATACTTCTTGAGTACTTGCATCTCTCTCACCATCTGCTTCTGCACCTGGAGACTTTCTTGATTGTAGGATGAAAAAGCAGACATAAAGGCCCTCTCATCCATTCTCCATCTGCTCCTTCCCCCTGTGGTGTAGCCTGTGGAGGTGGTGTAGCCAGTGTAGGTGGTGCAGCCTGTAGGGGTGGTGCAGCCTGTGGGGGTGGTGCAGCCTGTGGGGGGGGGTGCAGCCTGTGGGGGGGGGGGGTGCAGTCTGTGGGGGTGGTGCAGCCTCTGGTGGTGGTGTAGCCTGTTGAGGTGGTGCAGCCTGTGGGAGGGGTGCAGTCTGTGGGGGTGGTGCAGCCTGTAGGGGTGGTGCAGCCTGTGCAGGTGGTGTGGGATAGTGCACATGCGGGGCATAAAGCACCAGTGATGAGGGTGGTGTTAGCGTTGGTGGGAAATACTGGGGAGGCCACACAGGTTTGGGGAGATCTAGGAGCTGAAGGGAAAGGACCTGAGCGCAAATTTCTCACAGGGTGAGGCTCCTCCTGAAGGGCCTCTATACCCTGCTTTGGCGATGCTGCATGAAATAGAGAAATACAATTTAAATTGTAGCTCAGATAATACACAATAGTTCACTTTTAAGCAAATTAACCCATAATAAATGCACTTATTAAAATCAGAAACCTGTTTCTATACCCCAAAAAAATCTAAATGACACTGCACAATGTCTATTTATATATGCAATTGATTTGCAGAGCTGGCATTTTTTATAAGTGAAATTTAATGGGACAGTCTAGTCACAATTAAACATTCGTGATTCAGATAGGGCATTTAATTTTAAACAGCTTTCCAATTAACTTTTATCATCAAATTTGCTTTGTTCTCTTGGTATTCTTAGCTGAAAGCTAAACCTAGGTAGGCTCATATGCTAATTTCTAAGCCCTTGAAGGCCACCTCTTATCTGAATGCATTTGACAGGTTTTTTTTTACAGCTAGAGGGCATTAGTTCATATGTGCCATACAGTTAATGTGCTCATGCCCGTGGAGTTACCTAGTAGTCAGCACTGATTGGCTAAAATGCAAGTCTGTTAAAAGAACTGTTTGCAGAGGCTTGGATACAAGGTAATCACAGAGTTAAAAAGTATATTAATATAACCATGTTGGTTATGCAAAACTGGGGAATGGGTAATAAAGGGATCCTCTATCTTTTAAACCTATAAAAATTCTGGAGTAGATGGTTCCTTTAAAGAAAACATGATTGAGCATGTAAATGAAAACATTGCTTCCCTTTGAAAACTCTATGCTGTAACAAAGCAACAGGATTAAGCCCATAGTAGAAGCAGCCCTCAGTACCCACATTGAAATGCTAGTCCTAAGTGAAATCTGCTGCAGAATTAATCAGCAGCACTAGTTACACAGCTGAATTGTGTGACTAGCGCTTCTGATCATTAGCACTTTCAGCAAGGGAACTGTAGTATTATGATTGCCAGAAATACATCAAACATGCTTCTTGTTTTTAATACATTTAAAAAAAAAATACAAATACTGAAGATGCTTTATACTTTCAAAAGATGCCGCAGTCATCTCTTCTCCTCCTGGGATACTGGGCCCGGCCTCTTCTGTCTCAACTATTCTGCAGTGCAGCAGCTCCTCCCAACCACTATATACGATGCATGGGTCTCCCCTTCGTACCTACTCTTCCTCCTTCTTCATCTTCTCCCTCACCACCCATCTCTGCACCGGCAAAGCCTCTTCATGGGTCTAAAATGAGGAATCCGGCTTCCTCTAATCACAGCGTTGAATCAGACACTGATTCCCCCGGGGGAAGCCGTGATTGGAGGATGACGACCAGGGTAAGCTGGAGTGGCTGTCAAGATTAAAAGGTAAATATTTTCACAACACGAGTGAAATGTAAATCTTAATCAATTAAAGTGCCCCTGTTTTTAATCCAATTTTTAAAAACCGGGCACTTTATCAGCAAAATTTACATTCACTTTAATTGCAGTAATTATAATATATCAAACACAAAAAGGGGTTTACCATAAGTATTATATATATATATATTTATTTATTATAAATGTACTACAGGTTCAGGAGGTCCAAAAGTGGCCTCATGAAAGTTTCAGAGGGACTACAATTTAGTTGGCATATCATCCAAATACTATTTCTATTGTAATTATATCTGTGTAATATTAAAAACTGTGATACTTTTTACCTTTCTATTTACTAAAGCCTAGATTACTAGTAGAGCACTATTGCATACATGTATATGTCTGTATCTCTATGTTAAAGCCATTTGCAGTCCATTTTTTCCTAACATCTGAGACCCTTCTAACTTTTTTGTGCAATTTTTTTTTTATAATAATTTTATTATATAGTTTTATTATGTGTAACTGTACTTTTTAATGTAATTTTGATGACAGTTGTGACACTTTTTTGACTCGCGTTAACAGTTTACTTTTAACTTGCAATATGTAAGCTACTTGCAACATGCACAAACAGCCATGATAAACCCGCTATCGCTTGTGTGCAACTATTAGAGCGCC
This sequence comes from Bombina bombina, assembly GCF_027579735.1. Taxonomy (NCBI): domain Eukaryota; kingdom Metazoa; phylum Chordata; class Amphibia; order Anura; family Bombinatoridae; genus Bombina; species Bombina bombina. Next base: position 436,712,972 of record NC_069502.1, on the reverse strand, counting down.
ACTCGTAATCTGGCCCTAAGGTGGAGAATTCCATATAATATTGCATCCTCTTTGATTTACGTAGTATACTGTTATGATGTCTTTGTGTTCCATACTGTTTTTTAAGCCTTATTTTAAACCTCAATATAAAAAAAAATTATAAGAAAGATAAAAAATATTGGAATTAAAACTATAAAAAATAATAAAAAAAAAAGCTAAAAGTAAGTTAAGAGTCATTTGATCTTCTTATTTTAGCATTAACATGCAATTCTGTGTGTTATTGTTATTATCAACTATTTGTAGAGCGCTAACAGGTTCCACAGCACTATGAACATAGGTGGTATCTAAAAACAATTACAGGGATCAAATGGGTAGAGGGTCCTGCCGAGAGTTGCACTGTTGTAGTCGGCTCTTATGAAGGTGGACTACAAACAGCTGGGCTCATAGGCTTACATGCTATGGGATTTAAGGGGATAGCAGTGGAGATTGGAAAGTCAGTGTAGGTTGTAAGCATCCCTGAATAGTAGAGTCTTCAGGGAGCACTTGAAGCTTTTAAAACAATCGGATAGTCTCGTGGAGCGAGGCAGAGAGTTCCATAAGATGGGAGCCAGTCTGGAGAAATCTTGTAAACGGGAATGTGAGGCGGTAACAAGAGAGGAGGAGAGTAGGAGATCATGAGCGGAGGGAAGGGGTGAGTATCTGGATACAAGGTCTGAGATGTAGGGGGGAGCAATGCAATTGAGGGCTTTATAAGTCAGAGTGAGAATTGTGTGTTTAATCCTGGAGGCAAGAGGAAGCCAGTGAAGGGATTGGCAGAGAGGTGCGACAGATGAAGAGCGAAGTGTAAGGAAGATGAGCCTGGCAGAGGCATTCATTATGGATTGTAAAGGAGCTAGGCGGCAGTTAGGGAGACCAGAGAGGATTGAGTTGCAGTAGTCGAGGTGGGAAAGGATGAGAGAGTGGATTAAAATCTTAGTTGTGTCTTACGTGAGGAAATGTCTGATTTTAGCAATGTTTTTAATGTGGAAGGACTGAATATGAGGAGTGAAAGACAGATCTGAGTCAAGTGTGACCCCAAGACATCGGGCATGTGAAGTTGGGGTAATGATGGAGTTATCAACAGTTAGAGACATGGGGTATGGAGATTTTGGAAGAAGGGAGGAAAATAAGGAGCTCAGTTTTGGAGAGATTAAGCTTGAGGTAGTGAGAGGACATCCAAGGGTTAGCAATGAAGGAGATAGCTCTGGTGCAGAGAGGTAGATTTGGGTATCATCAGCATATAGATGATAATGAAACTCATGGGACTTTATTAAGGAACCTAATGATGACGTGTAGATTGAGAAGATTGTGTAGATTGAGGACAGAGGTTTGCGGTACCCCAACAGAAAGAGGTAATGGGGCAGAGGATGCCCCAGAGAAGGCTACACTAAAGGTACGGTTAGACAGATAGGAAGAGAACCAAGAGAGAGCAGTGTCACAGATGCCGAAGGATTGGAGGGTATGGAGCAAAAGAGGGCAGTCGACAGTATCAAAGGCTGCAGACAGATCAAGGAGGATAAGTAGAGAGAAGTGGCCTTTGGATTTTGCTGTAAGTAGGTTGTTGGTAACCTTAACAATTGCTGTCTCTGTTAAGTGAAGGGGACGAAATCCAGATTGCAGTGGATCAAGGAGGAAGTTTAATGAAAAAGGAAATGGAAGGGGAGGAGGGGAGCCGGAAGGGGAGGAGGCACGGTGGAAGTGTGCTCAAGCTCTGAAGGGGAAAGAGCTCAACCACCCCACAGTATCAACCTGCAAGCATTTTCCTAGGGGCCTGCTGCTTTTTAGGGGCCGCCGGATAACAGCACCGAGAGTGCAGCTTGCCGCTGTCCCAGACACTGCTGGTACACAAATACATCAACAGGCTTAACTTCTTTGGTGTTGGAGAGGCCTATAAGCACCCGGGCCTATCTAGGTACTTTCTATCTAAACTTTAAGCATATTTGGGTCTAATATATGCTATAAGGTCTGTCTGCCAGATTTGGATCTTTTTGCCGTTTGTACGCTAATGGAGTCGACATACTTCCCCATAAAGTCTAGCGGGAGCTGATGTAATTAAATACTCTATTACTGGCACAAATTCACCCTAAAAAAAAAAAACTACCTGAGAGATGCCTGCTTGTATACCGTAATAACCGAAGAACCTGAAGAACCTGTAGAAACATCAAATTCGGTACTTACTGCTCTACGGAGCGTTCCTTGGCAAGTGGCTGCCTAGCGCGCCTGCGCTGGAGGTTTCAGGAATCGATGCCTGCCCGCTGTGTTTGATCTCTCCCTGGTGAGAGCTGACCGGATCTTCTTCAGCGGTATCGGTGAACGCTGAACTGTTTCTCTATCCACTACTTACCTTACATCACGGATCTCTCCCTGGTTGAGAGATGGAAATTATGCATGCTGCAGTGCCTGGGGAAACCCCTTAGTCAAGCTGAAATGGAGCCTGCCTATAGCGCTATAGTGCGAAGTAAGCACAGAGCAAGTAGTGGAGGATACAGGCGTCTTGATTCCTTGGACCCAAGGGAGCTCAGGTGTACCTGAGCAGTATTCAACTATCATCTGGTACTACAATACAGCGCTTTGGATATATCTGCGCTTAATAAACGGCTGGCTGCGAACTGTGAAACAACAAATATTAACGCAGGGAGTCCGTGAGTATAACAGCATCATTCAGCTTGAAACTAAAAACGAGCTGAGGATTATTCTCTGTTGTATGGCCTTGTTTTTTTTCTTTTTTTTTACTTAACCTGGCAAGACTGTTCCTGTTTTTTGCTGTACTTTTATAGCCCCAAAATCATAAGCAAAAATGCTTATGATAGTATTTTATAGCCCCAAATCATAAGCAAAAATGCTTATGATAGTATTTTTCTATTGTTCTTTCTTTTTTTAGGGAAGGTGGTAAACTCATACACGTTGTTTCTATTGTTTGGCAGTTTAATAAAGAAAAAAAAATGTTCTAAATTTTGGGCTAAGTATCACTATTTAGTTGATCTAATTATCAAGAGCTTTATTTTCTTGTGAATATTTGTGTGTATACTTATGTGAATATTTTGCTGCTTTGTGCTACTTTGTTTAAAGGGCCATACATGATAGAGCTTTAAAAAAGAGCCAATACAAAGGGCAGATACTGTTTGTAAAGCAAGATTTATGCTAAATTGTTGAATGCTAGATTTGCATGAATGGTTTTTCCTTTTTAGCTTAGGTTATTTGTTGATGGTAATAGCTATACACTGACTGCATTCAAGAAAACAGCACTTCTTTAATTGGCGCAGGATCCCCTGTTTTCTTTGGGACCAATATTGTAATTAATTTGCAATCTAATTAAAAGTAACTTAAGAGATACAAACTTATCTTTGTTCTAGCTTTTTGATAAATAGAGCAAAAAGGTATTAGCAAATTTACTCTAGCTTTTTATTTATTGGTGAAGTTGTTACTGAATTTCCTTCTCTAGTTTTGACTTTTTTTTTTCTTTTTTCCCCATGCTTTTGTTTTTTTGTATTTATTGTTGACTTTTAGGAATTGTTGTATCCTGAAGAAGGACATTTTAAGTCACTATATTATTAGTATAGCAGTATAGCGGACATAAATCTTGCTGTATTTATAAATTTTTTTAATTTTTTTCCTCGTTTTGTTTCTTCCCTAGAAAAGGGATCATAATAAGTCTATAATTGTGCTAAATTGCAAGATAATTAGTGATAAGTAGTTCACTTTATCCACCTTTCTAGAAAGTATATACCTTTCACTTTCTCTATCTTTTTCCTTTGCACGTCTATCTTATGGATAAATTTATTTCTAGCCACAAACTATCTGAGATGCCACCTAAAACCAGAGAAAGGAAGACTAGGACCAGTACTGATAATCTAGTTAATATTACTCCACTAAGTAGTGTAACAGAGTCTCAGGGGAAGGAAATGCAGGATATTGTAAAACAAATTTCAGATCTTATGATACCTCAATTTGAATATCTTAAAGTAGAAATAGTAAATCTCACGGCTGAAGTCAAACAATTCACGCATAGATTGAATGAGGCGGAACAACGTATTTCGGATTTAGAGGATAGTAATGAACAACAAGCAGGGATTATAAGAGAGCAATCAACTCAAATTATAAATATTCAGTCTAAATTAAATGAACTGGAAGATCGGAATAGGCGCAATAACATAAGAGTAATTGGCATTCCTGAAACTTCAGCCTATCATGACTTGATTGATTTTATGTCCAGGACTTTACCAGAGGCCCTGGGCATGGACCCGAATTTTTTACCTTTGTCAATAGAGAGGGCGCATCGTATAGGCCCCTTAAAACATTTTCCTGACGGCTCTAGTAAGAGTAGGCCGGTAGTTGCAAGGTTCCTGAATTTTCAGGATAAACTTAAAATTATCCAGATTTATAAAAAAAAAATTCCTTTCTCTATCCAAGATAAAAAGATATTTATATTCTCGGGTCGATCGCCAGCATTTATAGGTCAGCTCAGGCGGCAGTAATTATCAATGGCACACTCTCTCCAAGATTCCGACTGGGGAGGGGAACGAGGCAAGGCTGCCCTCTGTCTCCCCTCCTTTTTGACTTGGCCATGGAGCCGCTAGCATACAGAATTAGGACTGAAACACAAGGAATAAGGGTGGGAAAGGTGACATTGCACCTATCCCTGTACGCAGACGATATGGTATTATTCATATCGGACCCAGAAAGGGACACACCACGACTAATGTCTATTATTGAGGACTTTAGCAAAATCTCGGGGTACCAAATTAACAAGGATAAGAGTGAGATCCTGTGGCTATCTCCATCTGGCTACAAAGAAGACCTAGGATTCAAATTTAAAATACTAGAGGACACTATTAAATACTTGGGGATTAGCTTATCAAAGGACCCATCCAGATGGTATGCACTTAACTATAAACCGATAATTAGCAAAATCATAGAGGATCTCGGAAATTGGAAGGCATTACCGGTGTCAATGTCAGGTAGAATTTGCCTGATAAAAATGATCCTGTTTCCTAGACTTATGTACCCCTTCCAAATGATTCCCATGCTATTGCACAAGAAAGATTTGAAACATTTAAACACACAATTGGCGAAGTTTATATGGTCAGGGAAAAAACACAGGCTTAGCCTGGAGAAGCTCATGTGTTCGGTTCATGCAGGAGGTTTTGGACTACCGAACTTGGAACTATACAACTGGGCCACGTCTAGCAAATACGTCTTGGACTGGCTAAGTAACACAAACCACTTCACACATAAGGAAATAGAAAGCAGTATGGTTCAGCCATGGGCATTAGCTATGTTACCACACATGGAAAATCACAAAATACGCATATGGACCAAGGACTTTCCAATCTTTGGGGAATCAGTAAGGGCCTGGACAAAGATGTGTAAGTGGATGGGGGTATCACGTACACACACGAAATTTATACCCATGGGGGGGAACCCTGACTTCCCGACAGGACTGACGACAAAACCATTTCAACAATGGAAAGACAAAGGCTTACACACAGTTAAACAGTTGGTGTCGGAGTCTACAGGGTTGATCCATACATTCCAAGACCTACAAAAAGAATACACACTACCTAGACAGCACCACTTTGCATACTTGCAAGTCAAACATTACGTTACACAGTTGCAGAAACACATAGATTTCACAGATCATACTGACCCGATATCAAAACTGGTCGCTCTAACATCCCAAGGGGGTCACTCTGTTTCCCCAATATACAAAATGCTGATAGACAGGCCAAACCAAAAGCACAGGGCAAGCCTGGGCGACAAATGGTCAGACATACTGCAGACACCAATTTCGGAGGAACAAATCACAGAGAGTATAGAAAAAGTCAGGAAAGCCACCATAGGAGCAGACATAAGGGAGATGCACATCAAAACGATTCATAGGGCACATGTCACCCCCAGGTTATACAGTAAATGGGTGAAGGGCGCAGAAAATGTCTGTGTCAAATGGAGGCAGCCAGACCCTGAATATGTACATTTACTTGAGACTTGCCCAAGACTGACAAAATTTTGGGCCATGACGGAAAGATGGATAAACAAGATGTGCTCTACCCAGATTAAACTAGATGGGAAAGCTATAGTACTTCTAGACATTACAGCTAAACTAGGCACACAGAAACGACTTATACATAACATAATCCTCACAGCAAGGAAATTAATTCTCAAGGAATGGAGGAAGAGGGAACCACCAACACTAGGACAGCTCAAAAGTGCGCTGCGGCAACAGATGATAATAGAACAATTTGATACCATGAGAGATGTAAAAGATAGGGTCAAGGTTTTCATGAGGAAATGGGAGAGGTTGATCCTACAACAGTCAACTCAGATACAAAAACAGATATTACACCCATTCCGTAACTCAGAATACATATTAACTGCACAACTGAGAGGGGAATGGAACATACTGTAAACACTACAAATTGGAAAAGCGAGTCCCAGGGGGGGAAGGAGTCCACTGCTAAACATTAAGATGCGGAGGCATTTAACTGCAGAACACTACCAGAAAAGGAATGATAACGGGTAAGAACTTTTACCAATCTGAAAGACACTAAACGTTGTACATGCAGAAATGATAGAAGAAGAAGGGTGGAAGAGTATATGGAGCCCCAGAGAAGGGGGGGGCAGAGATAGAGAGGATAATTGAACAGGGGAGATGGTTGATGTTAAATAGGGGAGGGGGGAAGATAAAATGAAAAGTGGGGAGGGCAGTTCAGCGGCAAAAATTAATCATAAGTTCTGTTTTTGAAAGTATAACATGTTTTTCAATTTTATTGTTATCATATGACTAAAGTTTGTGAATGCTGTTGGAATTGTCACCCAATAAAAAACTTATTTAAAAAAAAAAAAAAAAGATATTTATATTCCAAGATTTTTCAGTAGAAACTTCTCTACAACATAAAGAAATAACACCTTTATGTTCTAAACTCATTGCTAAAGGGTATAGGGCTACAGTGTTATACCCTGCTAAATTAAAACTAATTACTGATTCTGAGACTCTGATTATGAACACGCCTGAGGAAGTAAGAGAATTTGTAAAAAAAAATGGCATTATGCTATAAAGTTGGTTCTGAATATAAAATATTTCAGTGTGCTATCCATAATAGAGGAAAATACTGGCTTTTGCTGTGGCATGACCACGACTTTGTCTTCTTTATTGACCTTAAGTGCTTGATTATGTAAAAATGTTGTTAAATGTAGGTCCTACTCTCTGCTACTCTCCTCCTTGAAGTGCCCTCTTTTACCCATTCTCTTAGAGAATAGAAAAATGTTAAATCTAAATATATCTATAAGAGATGATTAACCTGGCCTCCTGGAATGTCGGGGGTATCACTTCCCCACAGAAAAGGAAAAAAATACTTGCACAATTGCATAAACATAAAATTGACATTGCTTGTTTACAGGAGACTCATCTAAATGCAGTAGAATTATGTAAGCTTAAGTCCGGATGGGTTAGCGAAGTGATAGGTACCCCATGTATAGATAGAAAAAAGGGAGTTGCTTTACTGTTTTGCAAAAATCTCCCATATGTAATTAATGAAGTGGAATTTGATACGGAAGCACGGTATTTAATTGTTCAATTTACATTAGTTGGTACCCCTCTAATTTTTTTTTTTTAAATATCATTTTTATTAAGGAGGAAAAACGCACACATATACATTGGTGTACAGGATAACATAAATACACATTGCATACAGTTACAACCACTGTATCGTCTGTTTTGTTACTTAGAGATCTTACAACATAAACATGTATAGGTCATAGAAAAAAAAAAAAGAGATACTTCTTATCAGTGCAATTTCCTCCTAGACATTTTCTTAACATTTTTCGATCAAACTTTTAACTAACTAACTCTAACTAACCATAACCGAAGCATTACCAATGAGAGATCATGTCTGCGGTTGTGCTCTTGTCGGCTGTGGGGCCCAGCCAAGGAGAGAGAGAAAAAAAAGAAAAAAAAAGGGGGAGGGGGGGGGAGTTGTGGGTAAGGTGCTGATAACCTAGTGACTCTTCAACGGAACAAGTGTTCCCAATCCCCCCTTAGGGAGTCTTCCATGAATATCACTGAGTCCCTAAATGGCGTTAAGATCAACCTCTGTATCTCTAGTTCAAAAGTTAGGATAAGTCTGCGCCATTTGCGCAGAAATAAGCTCAACCTGTGTAGTATATCGCATCTAACATCCATTTGTTCTATGAATAACTGGGTTTGTAACAAGTTTTTAAAACCCTTGAAGGAGGGTCCCACTTTCGTTATCCATTGTTTTAATATGTGCTTTCTAGCCACCAGGATAACTAAGCTCAGCAGTGAGTCATATTGCCCATAGCTGTTGTCCCAGTTCAGAAATATGACGGTTTCAGATTGCAAATTAAGCTGTATCTGTAATTTTTGCTTCATCCAGAACTGTATTTTACCCCAGTACTGTCTAATCGGTGGGCATTCCCATATGTAGTGTAATAGGTTCGGATTGTCCATTGCACACTTAATACACCTATTCGGACAGTTGGGCATCCATTTTGCCATCACCCTTGGTGTGAAGTAGGCTTTATGTAGGAAGCGTACCTGGGATTCCCTATACATTGCTGATAGTGTCGCATTTTTTGTTTTTTCCATACTATTTCTTATCTCTGCCCATGTGACTCCCTCTAGTCCCTCTCTGGCCCATCCCGCTGATATGGATGGCTGAAGGCCAGCCAGGCGATGCTGCAGAAGAGTTTGGTATATTTCCGAGAGTGAGAACCTGCCCATCGCATATAGTGATTGAGTGAGACGAAAGGGTGAGCCTTCCCAGAAATCTGGGTTATTTCTCACCAGGTCTCTGATGTAATGGCGTACTTGGAGGAAGGCATAAAAGTGGGTTCTGGGCAAGCCAAACTCCCTCTGTAGGGCTCCGAATGTTTTGGTCGTTCTAGTAAGCGGGTCCATCAAGTGTTTAAGTGACCTCAGTCCCCTTTCCTCCCATACTTTAAAAGGTAGGGTCTCAGGGGCGGAGCCAACTACAGAGAAGCTAAGATGCATATCTTATGTGCTCCTGCAGAATTTATGAACATTTAGCTTAATAAGAACACAAAATTTATATTTCTGGGTTAAGTTCTGGACTTATACTTATGAAATAGGTGAGCTGTCTACTTGAAGACTAGTTGGATGAGGTTTTAGATATTTACTATGATAATCTTGATCTGGGCCTGTATCACCTAACGCGACCACGAGGTAGGAGAAGTGCTTGCTCTACACCCATAGCCTGCTTTATACAGAGCCATCTACTATTGAATCGACTATGGCAATCTCTTATGAAACGGTACTGAGGTGCCTAGAAAATTTGAAGGAGAGGATGTGCTCCAACTTTATTGACTTAACGCTGGTAATTAGGGATCAGCTTGGAGGAGGCGTACGTTCGTATACTAAAGAGACGGCGGATATAGATGCCAATGAGAATGGTGAGACCGCCTTGCTTGCTGAAAAAGTACTGACTACTGAGCTGGGGGCCGAATATACGGAACAAGATATCACAAAGCAGCTGACTATCTCCGCGGGGCAGATAATGTGCACGGCACAGGCTCATGTGGAGTTCCCTCTGCATGAGTCTCATCTCCACACAACTACAGGCGCCACTTTAGAGAGGAGCTTTCCAGATCCACTTGAAACAGATAAGCAGTGGCGGGACAAAATGTCGCTACCCCCTAACCTCACGCCGCTGACTGGTGGAAAGCATCCTTATGAGGAGAGCCCGTGTACTGGTACTAGAGAGGCCGCAGCTCCTTTGGAGTTCGTAGCAGAAGCCCACAGCGCTATACCTCTGACGGTGACAACTAGCTCTTGGCGTTTATCGCCCATTTCAGTTGGGGTCACTCAAGGAGCCGGTAACACTGCTTTGAAGTTGGGAGCGGCAGTGATCCTACCAATATCTAAGGCCATACCCTCCAGCCCAGAACATCTACTAGGAGACACTACAAACACAACCTTAGGCCTAGCTGGTTGTGTGTTACATCGGAACGCTACTTGCACTTCCATGCTCAGCAGCTTCCTGATCCCTTTTGCACTTTCCCTCATCAAGAATACACTAGCTGACATGCAGAACTTTGCCCACTTTGTAAGATCTGGTGTGGGGTAACTTTCTACTACGTTATTATTAGATCAGAGGACCTTTAGTGTTCCCTCACTTGGAAGTGGATACCCTAACTTGCTGTAAGAGACTTGTATGAAAATATACCACCATGCTTACTTAGAACGTAGCTCTCTACTTCCCACCAAAGAAGGTCTTTTACTATATCTGGTCTGAACAACAGTTTATATGGGCTACTCAGATTTATTACACTACTGTTTTTTTTTTTTCTTTTTTGAGAAAGAAAGAGGGGGAAAAAAAAATTTTGTTTTTGTATTAGTTCTCTATACCTTATATTTCTAATGTTAATTTGTGAGTGTATATAATGTGTTTGAAGTTTTCACATTAACATTCTTTACAGTGACCTCTCCTACATTGCAGTTTAGGTTTGCTTAAAATGAAAGGCAATGACTCCTAGGTATACATCGGCCATTTTGGGCTGTAACCCTACTGCATCTTAGGAATTGCTATTGGATGTTTCCCCTATGCTATTGCAAAGCCCTAGTATTTACCTTTATTGCTGGTTATTGTAGAATAATTACACTACTATTCTATTCTTATATGTAACATGCCGTAAATACACCACAGAATAGTCACTCTTTGCATTGCAGTTTTATGTTTAGTATTGTCTATCTTACAATTCTGGCAGTAATACTAACGCTACGTATATCCCCCTCGGGAATGAAGTGGGTTAAAGCAGCAGAGTCTGCAGAACTGTACGTGAGTTAACCTTTCAGAGTCGGGGAGACTAGCGCCTGTCAAACTCACACCTATAGACTTATGCCAATGTTTTATGTGCAGACTATTAAAGATAACAATATAGATGTTTAAGTTAATGTTAAAAATGTTTTCCCTTGCTCTCATTGCGCCTGTGTATAATAGATTGTTATGTGTTACCTTAGTTAACTAATTTTACTCCATAGAGCTCAGTTTAGATAATCTATATATACAAGAGGGGAAAAGTACTTTGGCTATTATATAGGAATATGCCCTATCTGAGTGGGGTTAGGCAGGAATTAAGCCTTTTATGTTTATACTAATGCTAGTAAGTCTTGGTTTTATATATGTGGCCACTGGTCTTATGCACTATATCTTAACCAGAGGATTTAGCCCCAGCTGCCTAGAGCGGTACTACCTTGGCGACTAGCTTTAAACGTGTACACCTACATTTTATATCCAAATGTTCCTCCTATGCAGCCACATAATGTATGTATGATATATGCTGAGAGTCGTTAATTTTGCAGCTAGGTAGTTCTTGTGTCTATTACTTGCATAATTGTTTTCTATGAGTAGTCTGCTATCGGGGCCTAAGTTGCCTTAAGAGAAGGTCTTCTGAACAGAACATAATGTACTATCTAGCCTATTTTATATATCCCTCATGACATCTGATTCTCATAGGCTTATGTGCTAATCACTTTCAGTGCCCTGTGCCCCCTGCTTCATACCAGGATTAATACTAATACTAGGCACATTAGATGCTTAAGTAGGATATATCACCAGCACATGCTCCACAGTCATAGCATCCTCCTGCCTAACAGCTGTATTCTGGGGCCTTTGACAAACTCCAGCATTATTCCTAAAACATAACCTACCGGTTGTAATGATTGCATTTATATGTTAGTTTTGAGGATATGAACGTTTGTGTTTATATGTTCTAGTTCTCACCTCTTCTCCTTATAGTTCATTTTATTGAAAGAGGGAGTTGGTTTGAGATTTAGATCGCCCCTAGTCTAGTTAGACTACTGCAAATGCATTTTTTGGCTTCTGAGTTGCTGCGTGCAGTTTAGGACCTATTGTTTTTATTTAAGTTCCTGGATTAAGTGGGAGGTATAACTATGCTTAGCCACTTGCTGTTAAATTATTCTACTATATATCTTATTTACTAAAAGACAATGATTGCAAAAGGAATATGTCATTATCAATATTTTAAGAACACATAGTTATCTTATGCCTATGTCACTGAGCTTTGTTATTTATGTTTGTCTTATGTTTGTTATCTATCTTATAAGCATGTCAAGTGTTATTTTTTATCCCCCCCAATATAGGGGTACTCTCTCTACTTTGTCCACTCATGTCCCCTGCTAAGAATGGCATACCCCCTATGTAGAATCTATTGGTAGCGCAAATTTTTTGCCCATACTGAGCTCCTCTCTTCCCTTTCCCGCCAGTACATGTTGCCTGCGGGTCATATCCCTATTCCTTTTCCCAACATCGCTTATAGCTAGCACTTCCCCAGGAGAGGAGCTCACCCAGAAGTCTCCTATGCCCCATACTTTCTAATATCCCCCCTCTACCATAACTTTAGTATCGCTAAAAATCAGCATACTCCCCCAATCTTCTGTCCCATAGTTTACAAATCCTACTGTGATGTCAGTAATTAGCCATTTTAAGCCTCGATAACGCTCCTTTACTAACTTTTATACCTTCACTCTTATAGGTACAACCATATTATTAGAGGGGAAATTTAAAGGCAGAGACTAACCTAATTCACACTATGTTTAGATATAATTTTGTTTTGATGGTCCCGGGATCCCTTCACTTGAACACTCCTAAGCTCCTATCACCTACCTTAAGCTACCTACACTTATTTTAGGCTCCGCCCCCCACCCTTCCACCGCCTTCCCTATATACATAGCGGTGCTTATCCGCTGAATCTCCCTTCCCCCCCTATATATCTCAGCCCAAAAGTGGCTGACATGTATGCTAATTCTCCACAGGCTGATATCTTTGACTCAGATAATCTATCGACTGTTCTCTATACTACTGTGGAGATTAATCGTTAATAGTATAACAAAAAATGAAGTTATATTCTATCTCGCCTAAACTCTTGTCTATATTTATGCTAAGATTGGATATGTATTTATCTTGTCACATATGTATTCTGTATTTTTTCTTTTTGTTCTCTAATAATGTCATTTTATAGACAATGTTTTCCTCACTATGATGTAACATTGGCCTCAGGGCGAATCTTGTTTGTGAATATATATTCCAACTTCAATAAAAAAAATATTTTCAAAAAAAAAAAAAAAAAAAAAAAAGGTAGGGTCTCAGATCCAGCCGGAAAGTCTGGGTTTTTTCGGATAGGTAGGTAGTATGAGGCACGACAGGCCTTACTCAAGTACCTATGCGCCAGATGCCATGCTTTCAATGGGTCTGTGAACATCACGCTGAGGCCCAGGTTCCTCAGGGATTTCGTGTCCGCGATGTGCGGGAGGTATGCCAAGGACACCCCCCCAACATCGCTTGCTCTAAGTTCGATCGGCAGAAGTGATGTGTGCCAACCTGCCAGTCCACAACCAAGCGGACCAGCGCGGCCTAGTTATAGAGTCTAAAGTCTGGGAGGGCTAAGCCTCCGTTGAGGAGATTCATGCTCAGCCTATCCCTTGAAATCCGCGGTTTCTTCCCTTGCCAAACGAGACCCTTTGCAGCGATATTTAAGAGTTTGATATCCGATTTACTCAAAAGTAATGGAAGCATAAGTAGCGGGTACAGTAGCCTAGGAAGAACCACCATTTTAATTAGGCTGATTCTCCCAGACAAAGAAAGCGGCAGAGTTTTCCAACCATTCATCTGTGCCTGTAATTTAGCACAGATAGGGGCTATATTGGCGTATAGCTTGTTGGGGTTAGCCGAAAGTTTGATGCCTAGGTATGTAATATCATGTTTGGCCACCGTAAAGGGGTACTTAATGTCAGTATCTGGTACTTTGTTGAGCCAGAGAATTTCCGACTTTTGTACATTTATTTTGTAGCCTGAGAAAAGTCCGAAGTCGGCTAGGTCTGTCACAATATTGGGTAAATGTGTCTGGGGATCTTGTACAAAGAGGAGCATGTCATCCGCATAAAGCGCCAGATGCTGTGGGGCTCCTGCTATGTCAATGCCCGGGAAATCCTGCTTTAGCTTGATAGCCAAAGGTTCGAGCGCTATATTAAAGAGCAGTGGTGATAACGGACACCCCTGTCTAGTACCTCTATGTAGTTGAAAACTAGATGACAGTACATTGTTCACCAGTACATTTGCAAGAGGGGAGTGATAGAGATTTTGAATAAGGGCAAGAAAAGGGCCCGAGAAGTTGGCCCAAGTCAGGGTGTCAAGCAGATGACTCCATTCCACATGGTCGAAGGCCTTCTCCGCGTCAAGTGACAGCAGGAAGGCCTCCAGCCTATCCACTACCCCGGCATCACGAGATCCGGCCCAGAAATGTTGGATTACCTGTAGAACCCTCCGCATGTTGACCACCGACGACCTTGCATGCATAAAGCCTGTTTGGTCCTCATGTATGATGCTAGGTAGGATAAATTTTAGTCTCTCGGCAAATAGTTTGGTGAGGATCTTGTAGTCCGAGTTTAGTAAGGAGATTGGCCTATAAGACTCGGGCAGCAGGTTATCCTTTCCTGCCTTTGGAATCAGCGTGATGGAGGCTGCTAAGAATTCAGGGGCAGGTATCTTGTTTTCCCTAGAGTAACCCGTGAACAGCTCTAGTCGGGGCTACCTGCGATTTGAGCAGACGGTAAAACTCAATTGGCAGCCCGTCAGGGCCTGGTGCCTTGCCCAGTGACATGTTCATGATGGTTCTCTCAATTTCCTCCCTCTCTATGGGAGCGTTTAAGTTGGCCAATTGCTCTTCAGAAATCTTAGGGAAGGAGATAGTCTCCCAGAATCTGTCCCTCGTCTCCGTTCCAGAGGGAAGCTCACTTGAGTATAGAGAGGAGTAATACGAGGCGAAGGCTTCCGCTATTGAAGCAGAGTCTCGCAGAACCCTGCCCCCCACTTTCACCGCAGCAATGCTTCTGGAGGACGTGGGCAACCTTACTAACGTTGCTGGTACCCCTCTAATTTTATGCAATCTTTACGGTCCCAATAAAAAAGATAAGAAATTTTGGGAAACTTTGTAAGCTAAACTACTACCCTTTCTTAATCGCAATTTAATTGTTGTAGGTGATTTTAACCTTACAGATTTTCCAACTCTGGATAGACTTAAACCATCTTTGAATAAAGATAATAAGCTACAGATGAAACTCCTTAGGAATTTTAAAAATCTACTGCATTTAAAAGATATTTGGCGGATACAAAATCCTGATCTTATTAAATTTTCTTGTATATCTCATGCACATCAAACTATGTCACGTATTGATTTTTTTTTGATAGATGAAAAATTAATGACCTTTGATGTGCAGGCTGATATCCAAAAGAGATTATTGTCTCAGACCATGCTATTATTACTTTAAAGATACAATTAAAGACGACACAAGAAAGGAATTTTAATAGATGTACAATTTAAGTCATGGCTTAAAAGCAAATGGACAGAATTTCTGTGCATTAACTCGACACCGGGCATTAGTATAGAAACAATTTGGGAAAGTTTCAAAGCAGTAATAAGGGGCGAAATTAAATCCTATCTAGTCTGGCAAAAACGTAAATATATTAATAGAGATATTGAAGTAGCCAACCATCTTCGCAATGCATATAATTCATATATAAGTGATCCGTCAAGAATGCGCTGGGAAGCTTACCAGGAAGCAAAAAAATCAAGAGAATTTTTTTTGAGCCAAAAAGTGGCAAAAGATGATTTGAAATCTAGATTTTTTTCTTTCGCCATAGTGGCAAAGCTGGAAAACATTTAGCTAATCTGACTAAATCTAAAACAAAAAAAAATATATGATTGGGGCTTTAAGAACAATGTCAGGTAGGCTCACTAGTAATAAATATATAACTAATTCTATCTTTAAATACTTTAAAGAGTTATATACAGAAACAGAAATAAATCTAGAAACTAAAAAAAAATGTTGGGATAGGATTTGGGTACCTATGTTAGATAAAGATAAACTTGGTGAATTGAATTCCCCAATATCTAAAACTGAGGTGAAAGATGCTATTAGAAAATCTCCCATGAACAAAGCAGCGGGCCCTGATCAGATTCCTATTGAATTGTATAAAATTTTATCAGATAATATTTCTGACACCTTAGTAGAGCTGTTTAACCAATATTTTGTAAATAAGGTACCTTGTTCTAGATATTTTTCAACATCCTCAATAACTTTAATTTTAAAAAAGAATAAAAACCCAGAAGATATTTCCTCATACAGGCCAATTTCGTTATTAAATAGTGATTATAAATTATTAATGCATATTCTGGCCACAAGGATAAAATCACTCATACATATGAACCCACTCATACATAAAGATCAAGTAGGGTTCATGCCAGGCAGAAACTCTACTTATAATCTCCGAAGGCTACAATTAATTCTTAATAATGCACATATCCAACGATCTTCTAGAAAGCATAAAAGTAGATCTTATAGTGACTCAGCTATTATTTCTATAGATGCGCAGAAGGCCTTCGATTCCATAACTTGGGATCATCTGTTTACGACACTAAGTAAGTTTGGAATCGAAGGTCCTTTTTTGCATTCAATTCGGCAAATTTACCAGAACTCCTCGGCCTCTGTTATTATAAATGATGTACCCTCAGAATCTTTCCCTCTACAAAGGGGCTCTAGACAGGGGTGCCCTCTTTCCCCTTACCTTTTTAATTTATCACTTGAACCTTTAGCGATTTTACTTATAAAAGAACTTGATGGGATTAAACTAGGTAAGAAAAAAATAATTACATTTCTTTATGCAGATGACTTATTAGTGCTACTTTCGGACACTAAGCAAAATATCCCCATACTATCGCAGATCTTACAGGATTTTGGTAGTTTTATGGGCTATAAGACAAATACGCAGAAAACCGAAATCTTTTGGTTAAATAAAAGTAAAGACTCCTTAAAGTCTATTCCATTCAAAGAAGCCAAAGATTTGTTTACCTATCTTGGAATCAAATTTTCTATAAATTGGGAAGAGTGGTATGATTTGAACTACCCTCCTGTTTTTTTAAAAATAAAGCATGATCTAGAAAAATGGGCAAAATTTAAATTATCCCTTACGGGTAAAATTAACTTAATAAAAATGCTAATATTTCTGAAGCTTCTATACCTCATGCAAAATCTTCATATTTTTATCAATAGAAAAGATTTAAAGGAATATAATCAAATGGTGACAACATTTTTATGGGGAAGGAAAAGAAGAGGAATTTCCTTTAAAAAATTATGCCTAGATAGAATGAACGGAGGACTTGCAATGCCGGACATTGAGATATATAATTTAATTTGTATTGGTAAAATAGCATAAGATTGGATAATAAGAGCTAATTACTATTCATCAATAAAAATAGAGGAAACACTATGCTTCCCCTACTTGCCTATAGCCTTATTACACTATCACCCGGATAAATCTCCCCTAAAAATAAAACAAATAAAAATAATATATAATGTAATTGTAGCATGGAATAAAATAATTAAACTCTTGGATATTGATTTTTCATTTTCAATCTACTTACCGTTGTTGGGTAATCCCGATTTTTTACCTGCATTGAGTTCTAGAGTTTTTAATGAGTGGTCATCAAAAGGGCTTAAAAATGTATACCAGTGTGTGGATCAAACTACAAGAAACTGTAAAAGCTTTGATTCATTAAAATTGGAATTTGGATTATTGAATAAGGAATTCTTTGCATATCTGCAAGTGCGACACTACCTGCAACAACTAAGTCCGATTAACGTAAGAGAAGGAACTTTAGATACCCTAAAACCGATTCTAAACTTGTTTAATTCAGGGAAATATGCGATTTCTCTATTCTATAAATCAGTTATATCTTTTCTGGGTGAAAGAAACCTACACCTCTTAGCAAATAGTTGGGAAATTTATCCAGAAAGAATTAAGGAAAGCTTTAAGGCATTAGATATAGCAACAATATCCACTTCATGGAGAGAAACTCATAAAAAACTGATCAATAAAGCATACATTACCCCGGACGTAAAGGCCAGATGGTCAGTAATTGAAATAGCTTGCCCCAAATGTAACCAGTTAAGTGCAAATTTACAACATTATTTTTGGAACTGTACAAAGATCAAAAATTTTTGGGCTAAAGGTAAATGCGTGGCTTAATAGAATTAATTTGACTAATATACAGATATCAGAAGATATTATTTTCTTCTTTGCTAAGGAAGGTCACCCTTTTGAGAATATTTGCCAGTTAAATAGCATAATTATAACAAGCAGATTATTGATATTAAAATATTGGAAGTCGAAGAAAGCCCCTAGTTTAAGAGAACTTAAAAAAAAATTTATATAATCAAATTATATTTGAACAGTTAGATAGTGTGGTCAGATCGGAAGCTCTTATAAATAGATTTTTTTAAAAATGGAAAAATATAGTTTTAGATTTACCAGAAGAATGCCAGAGCCAGTTGAATGCACCCTTTAGGGGGACCATCTTTCTTGAAACAGCAATTATAAATAAGGAATTTACCAGATAATAATAAGTTAGAGTCTTGAGGGGGGAGGGGGTTTTCTTCCTTTTTTTTGTTTTTTTTGTTTTTTGTTTTTTGTGTTGGTTTTGTTTTGTGCTGGCTTTGTTTTGTTTTGTTTTCTTTTGCTTTGTTTTTCTATGTGTTTTATTTTGGAGTAAAAATTTAATAAAATAGTCAACGGTATAAGAATAGAACAAGAAGAAGCTGTGTTAAGTAAGTCTAATTTCTGAAATATGGTAAAAAGAACAAATTAAATGTTTTATTGCTTGGAGAAATTTAATTTTGCTAATGTAGCAAAAATAGTCCTCTCTTCTGCTGAATTTATTGTATCTTATTTTGTACATTAATTATTTGTGTTGTATTTGCCTTGTCAATGCTATAATACTGTTGAAATATAAATAAATAATTTAAAAAAAAAAATGAAAGGAAATGGGATAGACGTGCATATACTAGCTTTTCAAGAAGCTTTGAGGCAAGAGGGAGTAGGGAAATAGGGCAGTAGTTGGATGGGGAGGTTGGATCGAGGATATGTGTGACTTATGCATGTTTAAGAGATGTGGGAACTATACCAGTGCTGAGGGAGAGGTTGAAGATGTGTGTCAGTATAGGGGTAAGGGTAGAAGAGAGGGAGGGGGGTAGTTGTGAGGGGATAGGGTCGAGGGGACAGGCAGTGAGGTGAGAGGATAGTATAAGGGCAGAATCTTCTTCCTCTCTAACAGGGGCAAAAGAGCAAAATTTATGGCTATGTGGGTTTTGGATGATTGTGAGCTTTTGAGGGGGTGGGAGACAGGTAGTATGTTGAGAGCTGATTTCATTTATGATGGAGTCGATTTTGTTGTTGAAGTAGCTGGCAAAATCTTGAGTTGAGAGAAAAGTTGTGGTGGGAGGTGAGCGGAAAAGAGTATTGAATGTGGAGAACAGACGTTTTAGGTTTGAAGAAAGAGTAGAGATAAGAGTGGAGAAGTAATGTTGCTTGTAATGTTGTTTATATAGATTAAGGGCAGAATAGTAAGAGTTCAAAATGAATTTATAGTGAAGAACGTCAGCTGAACTCAGATCAAGGGAGTGACCATCTTTGTGAGTGGGCGAGTCAGTCCATTGTGACAGGCCGAATGAGGACGTGAGTTGCAGAATTTGTTTTGCAGAGGAGGCAGTGGGATTATCAACAGGGAGGTTGAAGTCGCCAAGAATGAGGGCATGGGTATCCGAGGAAAGGAAGTAAGGTAGCCAGGCGGAAAAGTGATCTAGAAATGGAGTTGTGGAGCCAGGGGGTGCGGTATATGACTGCAACACATAAAGAGAGGTGAAAGAATAAGCGGATCATGTGTGTTTCGAATGAAGAAAATGTGAGGGAAGAGAAGGGCTGTATTTGTTGAAAGGTGCAACGAGAAGAAAGTAAAATACCAACACCACCTCCTTGTCTATTGTCAAACCTAGGAGTGTGGCTGAAGTGGAGACCCCATGTGACAGTGCAGCAGAGGAAGCAGTGTCTGAAGGAGAGGGACAGGTTTCTGTGAGAGCCAGAAGATTGAGAGAGTGGGAGATAAAGAGGTCATGGATAGAAGTGAGCTTGTTGCAAACAGAGCAAGAGTTCCAAAGTGCGCAAGTGAAGGGGGTGGTGGCTTTAGATGCAAGAGGAATGAGATTAAGGTTTTTGAAGTCTATTGAAGGGTACACATGGGTGTGCAGGGCAAGGAAGTTATGGGGGACCAGGATTAGGGGAGATGTCGCCAGCAGTTAGTATGAGCAGTAGTGAGACTGTTTTTGTGATGAGTTGCATGGGGGAGAGTCTTTAGGAATGTGTAAAGTTCATGAATACAAAAGTAAGGTGAGGTTAAGAGAGATGGGCTAATGAGCAGTGCAGGTGGTGAGGGGTAAGGAGTAATTGAGTAAAGTAGTTTGTTAAACAGATAAAAGGTGGCATTTGTACAAAATAGTCAGACAGTGTATAAAACTCAGTATTAAAACAGAACATGCCTTATCCCTTGTCCAATCCTTGTATAATTTGTTGTGCCTCACTTATAAATGTTCACTTAAGAGATGTGAACAGATGAACTTACAATATTGCCACCTAAGCCTGTATTGCTACTCCTGCATTGCTTTCCCCATAGCAGTGTTTCAATTTATAGGCCAGAGCAGTCAGCTGAATGCAATAAATTAGGTAATGAAATAATCATAGACAGTCGAAGACCAATTGGGAAAATTTGATTCAGGGTGAGATAAGTTTAAAAAAAACAGACAATAAGATTTGGGGGAGGCTGGGGTTATACCATTAGTGAAATTATAAATTTACAAATGTATAATCTGTAATTCTGCACCTTTATAATCCAGTGATGCACACAGAGCAATTACTTAATTTATTTGGGCCGGCAACATTGAGATCTCTGGATATACAACCTTTAGATATCAAAAATACACAGAACAATTAAAGGGACAGTCTACTTGAAAATGTGTATTGTTTAAAGAGATAGCTAATCCCTTTATTACCAATTCCATAGTTTTGTATAACAAACACGGTTATATTAATATACTTTTTACCTCAATGATTACCTGTATCTCTGCAGACTCCCCCCTAATCTCAGTGCTTTTTACAAACTTAGCCAATTAGTGCTGGATTATTCTGGAGTAACTCCACTTGAGTGAGAACAATTTTATCTATATGGCACACATGAACTAGCACTGTCTGTCTGTGAAAAGCTAATAAATACACTGAGATAAGAGGTGGCCTGCAAGGGCTTAGAAGAAGCAAGAGATTTAGAGGTTATAAAGTGTATTAATATAATAATGTTGGTTGTGCAAAGCTGGGAAATGGGTAGTAAAGGCGCTGTCTATGTTTTTAAAACAATAAAAAAATCAAGTAGATTGTCCCTTTAGTTTACTCCTTTGTGCAAGTTAATAAATAAATCTGTAAGCCATGGTTACTCACCTTTTCTTCATTGCTGTCTATATTACTTTATACATTCCGTTTGCATGCACCACTAAAACTTTAAAGAATTAGTGGTGTCGTTTCCAAGATATTCACTACTTGAAGCAAGCTACTGTATGTGTGGGGATAGACATCTTGGAAACGCTATGTTTATAAAGGAGCATTATCTGTTTTCTTACTACAATTAGTCACTCAAGTTCACTTGAGGTAAATGTCACAGGACTCATTTGGTCTTTACCTGTCTGTTCTGATCTATAGCCGCTACTAGCCCAGAAAAAAATACATATAACACACTCTCACCTCTGTGTAGTTGTCACCCTCTCAATTCTTCTGTCACCTCACTTGTCCCTATAATCTATACAGCCTCTTATTGGTTGTATCACCCAAAACCTACTTTAAACATGCTCCACATCCGGAAGCCAAATTAGAGCTGTGCAAACAGGGCATGTTTCATCTTTATTTATTTTTAAGCAACTTTAAATATACCGGTGCTGAGGGAGAGGTTCATTTAAAATATGTAAAAAAATAAAATAATAATGCCTATTTTAATAGCCTGCAATGCACTACAAGAAGAGGTTTGGAAGTGATGCATTATAATTCATACATATAAAATAATAAATGTAAAAAACTGATTTTTTTTCTGTAACATAGCTTCCTTAGTTTTACATTGTTTGACATAATGATTGCCGTCATTTAAACATACTTTTAAATTTATATTTGGGTTTTTGAATCCTTAAAGCAAAATGTCACACTTCCTTAACTA
The DNA here is from genome assembly GCF_027579735.1 of Bombina bombina. Lineage (NCBI taxonomy): Eukaryota > Metazoa > Chordata > Amphibia > Anura > Bombinatoridae > Bombina > Bombina bombina. The sequence continues at coordinate 436,690,820 of NC_069502.1, read as the reverse complement.
TTATTTCCTATTCATCTAAATCACTACTCTTTAAGTAGGGGGAACTACTGATGTTCCTATTATCAAGAAAAAAAAACTGATCTGCCCCTTTAATAATATGTATACAGCTATGAGTGTTTTGTGGCCCTTTAACTTGGTAATATTGAGAAAAAGGCATATAGTCCCTTGAAGTGACAGTACGCACTGCAATTCCAATATATCTTGCTGTACAATAACACAGTGTAAAAATAGGTTGAATACATTAACACCTTGTTTGCTGCAATGTTTTCAGACTCACAACTTGCCTATTCAGGACACTTATCACATATATTGACATAACAAGGTGATTTTAATGCTCACTAGCAATATTACATATTGATATTAAACATAACTGGCTACACCTTTAACCTGTAGATACTCCCATAGTAATATTTCTGTAGCAACTAGTTTGAATACATTCCATTAAAGGCATATTAAACAGTACGAGATTGTAACGTAAAATGTTTGGTTACAATAAGCGTAATTAAAAAAACACTTTGCAATGTACAGTACTTTGATTATTTATTTTGTCACCTTTTCATGTAATTTAACTATGAAAAACATAATTTATGTAAGAATATACCTGATAAATTCATTTTTTTCATATTGGCAAGAGTCCATGAGCTAGTGACGTATGGGATATACAATCCTACCAGGAGGGGCAAAGTTTCCCAAACCTCAAAATGCCTATAAATACACCCCTCACCACACCCACAATTCAGTTTAACGAATAGCCAAGAAGTGGGGTGATAAAGAAAGGAGTAAAAAGCATCAACAAAGGAATTTGAAAATATATGTGCTTTATACAAAAAAATCATAACCACCATAAAAAGGGTGGGCCTCATGGACTCTTGCCAATATGAAAGAAATTAATTTATCAGGTAAAATCTTACATAAATTATGTTTTCTTTCATGTAATTGGCAAGAGTCCATGAGCTAGTGACGTATGGGATATCAATACCCAAGATGTGGAACTCCACTCTCACTAGAGAGGGAGGGATAAAAATAAATAACAGCCATTTCTAGCTGAAAAAATAATCCACAACCCAAAATATAAGTTATTCTCATAATGAAAAGAAAAACTTAAAACATCAGCAGAAGAATCAAACTGAAACAGCTGCCTGAAGAATTTTTCTACCAAAAACTGCTTCTCAAGAAGCAAATACATCAAAATGGTAGAATTTAGTAAATGTATACAAAGAAGACCAAGTTGCTGCTTTGCAAATCTGATCAACTGAAGCTTCATTCTTAAAAGCCCATGAAGTGGAGAGAGATCTAGTAGAATGAGCAATAATTCTCTGAGGCGGGGCCTGACCCGACTTCAAATAAGCTTGATGAATCAAAAGCTTTAACCAACAAGCCAAGGAAATAGAGGCCTTCTGACCTTTCCTAGGACCAGAAAATATAACAAATAAACTAGAAGTCTTCCTGAAATATTTAGTATCTTCAACATAATATTTCAAAGCTCTTACCACATCCAAAGAATGTAAGGATCTTTCCAAAGAATGCTTAGGAGTAGGATTCAAGGAAGGGACAACAATTTCTCTACTAATGTTAGAATTCACAACTTTAGGCAAAAATTTAAATGAAGTCCACAAAACCGCCTTATCCTGATGAAAAATCAGAAAAGGAGATTCACAAGAAAGAGCAGATAGCTCAGAAACTCTTCTAGCAGAAGAGATGGCCAAAAGGAACAACACTTTCCAAGAAAGAAGATTAATGTCCAAAGAATGCATAGGCTCAAATGGAGGAGCCTGTAACGCCTTCAAAACCAAATTAAGACTCCAAGGAGGAGATATTGATTTAATGACGGGCTTAATACGAACTAAAGCCTGTACAAAACAGTGAATTTCAGGAAGTTTAGCAATCTTTCTGTGAAATAAAACAGAAAGGGCAGAGATTTGTCCCTTCAAAGAACTTGCAGACAAACCCTTATCCAAACCATCCTGAAGAAACTGTAGAATTCTAGGAATTCTAAAAGAATGCCAAGAGAATTAATCAGAAGAACACCAGGAAATGTAGCTCTTCCAAACTCGATAATAAATTTTTCTAGAGACAGATTTACGAGCTTGTAACAGTGTTAATCACTGAGTCAGAGAAACCTCTATGACTTAGTACTAAGCGTTCAATTTCCATACCTTCAAATTTAATGATTTGAGATCCTGATGGAAAAACGGACCTTGAGACAGAAGGTCTGGCCTTAACGGAAGTGGCCAAGGTTGGCAACTGGACATCCGAACAAGATCCGCATACCAAAACCTGTGTGGCCATGCTGGAGCCACCAGCAACACAAAAGATTGTTCCATGATGATTTTGGATATCACTCTTGGAAGAAGAACTAGAGGCGAAAAAGCAGGATGATAACACCAAGGAAGTGTCAGCGCATCCACTGCTTCCGCCTGAACATCTCTGGACCTGGACAGGTATCTAGGAAGTTTCTTGTTTAGATGAGAGGCCATGAGATCTATCTCTGGAAGACCCCGCATCTGAACAATCTGAGAAAATACATCTGGATGGAGAGACCACTCCCCTGGATGTAAAGTCTGACGGCTGAGATAATCCGCCTCCCAATTGTCTACACCTGGGATATGCACCGCAGAGATTAGACAGGAGCTGGATTCCGCCCAAGCAAGTATCCGAGATACTTCTTTCATTGCTTGGGGACTGTGAGTCCCACCCTTATGATTGACATATGCCACAGTTGTGATATTGTCTGTCTGAAAGCAAATGAACGGTTCTCTCTTCAACAGAGGCCAAAACTGAAGAGCTCTGAGAATTGCACGGAGTTCTAAAATATTGATTGGTAATCTTGCCTCTTGAGATTTCCAAACCCCTTGTGCTGTCAAAGATCCCCAAACAGCTCCCCAACCTGAAAGACTTGTATCTGTAGTGATCACAGTCCAGGTTGGCCGAGCAAAGGAAGCCCCTTGAACTAAACGCTGGTGATTTAACCACCACGTCAGAGAGTGTCGAACATTGGGATTTAAGGATAGTAACTGTGATATCTTTGTAGAATCCCTGCACCATTGATTCAACATACAAAGCTGGAGAGGTCTCATGTAAAAACGAGCAAAAGAAATCGCGTCCGATGATGCAGTCATGAGGCCGAAATCTTACATGCACATAGCTACTGAAGGGAATGACTGAGACTGAAGGTGCCGACAGGCTGAAACCAATTTCAAACGTCTCTTGTCTGTTAGAAACAGAGTCATGGACACTGAATCTATCTGGAAACCTAAAAAGGTGACCCTTGTCTGAGGAATCAAGAAACTTTTTGGTAAATTGATCCTCCAACCATGTTTTTGAAGAAACAACACTAGTTGATTCGTGTGAGATTCTGCAGAACGTAAAGACTGAGCTAGTACCAAGATATCGTCCAAATAAGGAAACACCGCAATACCCCGCTCTCTGATTTCAGAGAGTAGGGCACCTAGAACTTTTGAAAAGATTCTTGGAGCTGTTGCTAGGCCAAATGGAAGAGCAACAAATTGGTAATGCTTGTTTAGAAAAGAGAATCTCAGGAACTGATAATGTTCTGGATGAATCGGAATATGAAGTTATGCATCCTGCAAGTCTATTGGAGGCATATAATGTCCCTGCTGAACAAAAGGCAGAATAGTCCTTATAGTCACCATCTTGAAAGTTGGTACTCTTACATAGCGATTCAAAATTTTCAGATCCAGAACTGGTCTCAATGAATTTTCCTTCTTTGGGACAATGAATAGATTTGAATAAAACCCCAGACCCTGTTCCTGAAAAGGAACCGGCATGATTAACCCTGAAGACTCCAGGTCTGAAACACACTTCAGGAAAGCCTGAGCTTTTACTGGATTTGCTGAAATACGTGAGAGAAAAAATCTTCTCACAGGAGGTCTTACTCTGAATCCTATTCGATACCCTTGAGAAACAATGCTCTGAATCCATTGATTTTGGACAGAATTTATCCAAAAATCCTTGAAAAACCTTAATCTGCCCCCTACCAGCTGAGCTGGAATGAGGGCCGCACCTTCATGCGGACTTAGGAGCTGACTTTTGTTTTTTAAAAGGCTTGGATTTATTCCAATTTGAGGAAGGCTTCCAATTGGAAACAGATTCCTTGGGGGAAGGATTTGATTTTTGTTCCTTATTTTGACGAAAGGAACGAAAACGGTTAGAAGCCTTAGATTTACCCTTAGGTTTTTTATCCTGAGGCAGAAAAAAACCCTTTCCTCCAGTAACAGTTGAAAAAATAGAATCCAACTGAGAACCAAATAAATTATTACCTTGGAAAGAAAGAGATAATAATCTGTCAAATCAGCATTCCACGATTTAAGCCACAAAGCTCTTCTAGCTAAAATAGCTAAAGACATGGATCTAACATCAATTTTGATAATATCAAAAATGGCATCACAAATAAAATGATTAGCATGTTGCAGTAAACGAACAATGCTAGATATGTCAGAATCCAATTCTTGTTGCGCTAAATTCTCCAACCAAAAAGTTGATGCAGCCGCAACATCAGCCAAAGAAATTGCAGGCCTGAGAAGATGACCTGAATATAAATAGGCTTTCCTTAGATAGGATTCAAGTTTCCTATCTAAAGGATCTTTAAAAGAAGTACTGTCTTCCATAGGAATAGTGGTACGTTTAGCAAGAGTAGAAATAGCCGGGGGCGGAGCTAGCCGTCATAGAGAGAAGCTGTGTTCAGATAGAGCTCCAGCACAAAAATTGATTAAAACCCTCTCAAGCCTCATATTATTGCCGACAGATAACAGCAAACAGCAGCAAACTTAAGCAGGACACAGGCTCAAATGATATTGGACCTGATTTGTGTCCCAGAGCCGAGACAAAAACATTTGGTGCAAGCACTTCCAGAGCCTAATCAGGAAAGACCGCGGCTGCGGCCTACATCGGATCCGGAGGTAGGAGCTACACAATTCATAACAGCATAAGTGGGAAGAGCACACTCCGGACTTTAGCCTACATAAAATAAGCTTTTTTTTTCTCTGCTCCCTGGCTTTATATTTAAAGTAGAAATTATTGGGATATACTGAGGAGATTGAGCCTGCAGGATTGGAGAGGCGGGAAAATCGCCATCTTTAAGTTCAAAAAGACTATTATACTCCTGCAGAGACCCAGCAATTTTTATATTTGTGATATCTGTCTCTCTAGGACAGTAATAGCAATCAAGCTGCAAATTGCTAGCAAACAAGCTTACAAGAACAGCACAGCAGACACTTAGCGGGGAAAAGCACGGCAACAGTTAGCAGCACCTAATAATCTTCCAGGCCGTATTATAATGTCTACTGGATGTCGGGATGCACTGCTGCCCAACATGAGGAGCCAAGTGCTTTATATGGATCTCAAGGATTTACTGGAGGAATATGGGAAGAAGATGTGCGAGAGGCTTGATGCCCTTATAGGCACAATACAAGCGGCTCGTACACGTGGCGACAATGCTGCAGAGAAGCTCATAGCAATACGGGAGCCGCAAAGCAACAAGGTGCCTGCAGCTCTCCAGGCACGCTCCTCGCCATTGACAACAGCAGATGCAAGCCTTGAGATGGAGCCTCACTTTTCCTCTGCTGCTTCAAGCAGACTGTCTACATGGAAGAGAATACAGATTGACCACCCGCGCATAGAGCCCGGCACATCAGGGCGCAGCAGTGTTCATGTCATCCCCAACATGCTCTTCATTGTCAACAGCTTTACAGGCTTACCACAGCCTCCTTGCTGGGAACACCGCCAGTCACTATGGCAGTATCAGGCTATGTGTCATTCCTCCCCTTTGGATCTCTGTTCCGGTTTACGAGCCAGTCAATCAAAGCAGGTATTGGTTAGGGGGAGCGCTTGGGGAGAGGCGATTTTGGGTGTACTACACCCATCAAGACTGCCAAACATCTTGGGGATTCCCACTGCTACACTCCGCACAGCACACAAATCTGTTTTACCTTTTTCTGGCTCCTGTGTGTATCTACACAAATGTAAATGTTTGTGATGTAACAGTATTTGTTTTTCTTTATTTCCTTACCCTGTGTTCTGTTTTATCTGGAGACGCATGATAAGCCTATAGCTGTTTGCTGTAATATACTGCATTTATAACAAATTCTTTATAGAGAAATATGTGGGTTTGCATGTATGGTCTGTCTCATTCGCTTGTGTGATGAAGTATTAATGCATTTTTTACTGATTAAGGTGTGGATTAGTGCTGAGTAGTGTTATTTTGAGTGTTAGAGCTTTTCCATGCTTGGATTTGGCAACTTATAACTGTATGATGATCCATTTATACACTGTTCGTAAGTTAATCTAATCAATGATATAGTGTCAATAGATAGATAACAAACCCAGCACCCTTGGAGTCTCTAATGTGTTACTTCTAGGAACTTCTGACTTCTCGCTCCATTCCCCCATCCCTTCCCCCCCCCCCTTTCTTTGTTGAAACATATGCCCTAAATTAGTACCTGTGTAAAGACTTTGCACCTGCCCTAAAATGGTTAAAGATACGGCTAAGCGACGGCCTTTAGGCCTGAATATCCACCTAGCAAAGATTTTGAGGACATTGGACTTATGGGACACTCAAATGGTTTCCTGAGAGGATTTTCAGAGCATATCAAATCAGTTACTGTACTTTGTGAATGTATGATGTTTTTCACATGATAGTAATACAATCGTTTATATTACCTCAAATATCTAAATGTGTAGTGTTTAGTGCACCACGGCTGTGTGTAATGATCACTAGACAGTCCTGGATGACCTTCCTGTGATTATTTTCAGATCATAACAAATTAGCTACTGTACTTTGTGAATGTATAATGTTTTTCACATGATAGTATTATAATCATTTTTGTTGTCTTAAATAGGTAATTGTGCAATGCTTAATGCACCACAATTGTGTGTAATAATTACTAGACAATTCTGGATAACCTACATGAGCATAATATTTAGCCCTAGAATTGTCTCTGTGTGGGGAATCGCAGCATTTAATGATAGACCTAACTATGGGTTTGCTTCTGGATAGAATTGTCTAAATCCCACTTTAGCGGTGGGGGAGGTCCTGGTCTTTTGTATATAACTCCCTGTCAAAGTGTATTTGAACTAAAGCATGTGTGAGTTCTTATTAGACACATTACAGCTGATCCTTAGCAAATCTTCTGTGGGGTCATTTAATTTTTTGTTATTATATGATCTGTATAACTAATGTGATTCTGTGTAGTGACCTTAGATACCTACCTAATGTTACCTAATTACCAGTTATGCCCGACTTGTATAATTGCTTCTGTGTATTCTATGTGATAGATATCTATAGGCCCAAAAGTGGTCTATATCCTGCTAAACCCCTCAGTTAGTGTGATGTGTATTCGAGGGTCCAAAAGTGGCCTGAGCAATTATGGAGGGACAAAAATAGAGGGTGGCGGAGAGGTTGCTCCCCAGTTTGCTTACTATACTGTGAGATATTCATGTTAGTCGTTATATGTGTATATGTTTCATTGAGTAACCTGTATGTTGTATATTTTATTACCCTCAATAAAAAAAAAAAAAAGAAAAAAAAGAAATAGCCCCATCAACTTTGGGGATCTTTTCCCAAAACTCTATAGAAATTGCTGGTAAAGGATACAATTTTTTAAACCTTGAAGAAGGAATAAAAGGAGTACCTGGCTTATTCAATTCCTTAGAAATCATATCAGAAATAGCATCAGGAATAGGAAAAACCTCTGGAGTAACCACAGGAGGTTTAAAAACAGCATTTAAACGCTTACTAATCTTAATGTCAAGAGGACTAGCTTCCTCAATATCCAAAGTAATTAACACTTCTTTTAACAAAGAACGAATATACTCTATTTTTAACAAATAAGTAGATTTGTCAGTGTCAATATCTGAGGAAGGATCTTCTGAATCAGATAGATCCTCATCAGAGGAGGATAAATCATTATGTTGCCGGTCATTTGAAATTTCATCAACTTTAAGAGAAGTTTTAAAAGACCTTTTACGTTTATTAGAAGGCGGAGATCCAGACAAAACCTTCTGAATAGAATCAGTAACAAATTCTTTAAAATTCATAGGTATATCATGTACATTAGAAGTGGAAGGAACTGCAACTGGCAATGTACTATTACTGATGGATACATTCTCTGCATGTAAAAGTTTATCATGACAACTATTACAAATGACATTCGGAGATATAATTTCCACAATCTTACAACAAATGCACTTAGCTTTGGTAGAACCGATGTCAGGCAGCAACGTTCCAAAGATAAATAGATTATGTGGGAAGGTAGATGTAAATTTACATCATGTGGTGCAAGCCCCAGCATACCGAATAACGAATATCTACATCAGACCTTTAGAAAGCCCATGCAGTTTTGGTGGTCAAGTGACAACCGAGACTTGCTGTTTGTGAGCTGAAGGCATCTGCCTTCATATGGTGATGGAGGACTGATTGTGCTCTGTTCCCATAAGAAGCCAAATTGCCTGATTGTTACAGAAAGTGACACGTTCTGTATCACTGTTTGTAACGATCATCCGTTGGCGCGAGTGGGAGGTGTAAAAGGGAAGGCAGATGGATGGTTCAAAGCGGGAGGGGGAGGGAGGACTTATATTATGGAAATTTAGTTTTGAAGGGAGAGGGAGGAATAGGTCACTACACTACAGAAAAAATATAGGAGCGGGACCCTTACACTACAGAACTAAAGCAATCACCTAAATGGGGGAGGAGGGTGTGGGAGGGCCTACAGAAAAATAGATATATGAAATATAATATGAGAATAATTTGTTGCAGGCAGACTAGCTATCAGTAACAAAAATAGAGGGTAACAATGGGAGGATGAAGGGTAAAAGACCTGTGTGGGGAGATCAGGGAGGTGGGAGGGTTAGAAGGAATCCCTACACTACAGAAATTTAAAAAAAAAGTAAATAAAAAAAAATCCCTAAACTGTATACTGGCAGAATGTCTGCCAGTACCTAAGATTGTGTTGACCAGTGTGTGTTGGGGGGAGCAAAGAGAGGTGGCAAAGAGAGGTGTTTGAAAGCGATTAGGGGTGGGAGGTAACAGGTGGGAAAGTAGCTCCTACAGTAGAGCAAATATTAACCTTACGAGATAACTAATAACCCCTTCACTGCCAGAAATTTCAGAAGTGTAGTGCACAGCTGCAATTAGCGGCCTTTTAATCATCAAAAACCAATGGCAAAGCAATGCATGTCTGCCGTTTCTGAACAAAGAAGAATAGAAGCTTTTACAACCAGTCTTATGACTGCAGTAGTTGTGTGCAAATATTTTCAGTGATAAACCCAAAGTTTGTGAAAAAGTTTACAATTTTTTTATATGATTGTATTTGTTGGCCAAGTAGTGGTCAAATAGTGGCATCAAATATACCAAAATGGGCCTAGATCTATACCTTGGTTTGTCCACTACTAATATATACTTAGTTTTCATAGGCAAATAAAAAAAGCTCTATTTCTGTTTAAATAGAGTGATTGCAAAAATGCTAAAAAACTTAAATTATGCTTACTTCATAATTTTCTTTTCTTCAGATGGAAAGAGTCCACAGCTGTATTCATTATTTTTGGAATTTAGAACCTGGCCACCAGGAGGAGACAACGACACCCCAGCCAAAGGCTTAAATACTCCTCCCACTTCCCTCATCCCCCAGTCATTGTGCCGAGGAACAAGGAACAGTAGAAGTACATCAGGGTGAAAAGGTGGCAGAAGAACAAAAATAACAGACGCCCCACAGAAAAAATACGGGTGGGGAGCTGTGGACTCTTTCCATCTGAAGAAAAGAAAATTGTCAGGTAAGCATAATTTAAGTGTTTCTTCATAAATGGAAAGAGTCCACATGCATTCATTACGTTTGGGAAAACAATACCCAAGTTATAGAGGACACTGAATGCAAAAACGGGAGGGTACAAGAGGAGGCCCATTCTGAGGGCACTGGGCCTGAATACCCCTACCCAACAAAATCCCGCTTCGTCTGAAGCCGAGAACAACTTTGAAAAAAAAGAAAAGGCCCAAGGACACTGACCCGCAGATAGTCCACAGCCTTGCTAAAGACCACAGGAACTAGACCCGACTGAGTCAACAGCCTCCAAGAGACACCATCCCCAGCAAGTGGGTCTCCGAACAACACACCCCTTACTAAAAAAAGGGAAAAAACTACCGTATTCTTCCACAAAGAAGAAAAAGCACAGAGAAAACATGATTGTACTTGTAAAGCGAGGCTAATCCCCCTTAAGGGACTCAAGGCGCTGCTTATTTTATCAACCTCGAAAGGAGGAAAGGCTGAGTAGAACTCGCCGGGGATCGAACTTGCAACCTTCGGTTAGCTACAGTGCAGAGTAGCCGCAGTGCATTAGTATGCTGAGCTAGCTTTCAGCTAGCATAAGGAACTACAAAAGAAAAAAAAAACTTAAAAGGGTACAACGAGCCCTAAATAAAAACACAAAGCAAAAACCTGAGAAACCGGGTCAGGCTAACAGAGACCCAACCAGTCTCATAGAAACAAGGGGAGGCAATGCCCAGATCCCAGAAATACAGAAACCACGGGATAAGGCCGGGAGTCTGAAACAGAGAGAGGATCTTCCCCTAACACAATGCAACCACACTATAGAAAGCAACTGAATACGAAGATCCCCAAGTCGCAAAAAGGTATCTCAGAATACTGAAATATTCAGAACGAAACCTCATGCAGTAACCTCAGATAGGTCTGACAAACAACACCTGAAGCAAAAACACTGCACACTGCAGTCATCTAAAAATGACTGAAACCAGCAGATAAAGTTGCAGGCTATCTAAGAGCCGCCAGTCCATCCCACAAATCTTGAATGTGGAGAAAGGAGACACCTCAAAAAGGCTTACTGTACCTCGAATGCTCCGAGGATGAAATAGCAGAGCAACAGATCTCAGATCCTGCTCCAACACCAGACCAGCCCAAGCGACAGACATGTCTGATAGACAGGGGGACAGAAGACCCCAACCACAAGCCCCCATGGAATGGAAGAAAAAAGGGGGAACTCACCTACCCCAACAGAGCTCGGGTGCCAACCCAATCCGCTCCTCCAAAATAAGGCACTCCCAAGGAGAACCCCCTAGGACCTGGAACAGAGAAAAGTGCAATAGATCTGTAGGAAGACTTGTCACAACTCTCTTAGACAGTCTAACCTCCTACACACAGGGCAGGAAAAGGACCCTCCAGAGAGAGGAAACCCCAACTCATAAGGAAGATAAACAGATAAGAACAGCGTACATGTCCACAAGACATGAAGCCATAGTATGATCAAAACACGGACCGAATGAAAAATCATCCAGACACCACTGTTGACCCATGAGAGAAAAAAACTCCCCATAGAGGAGTACACTCCGTCCGAAGGACAAGTCAGGCGTTAAAATGTAAAACCAGTATCCGAAAGTGGATGAGAACTCTGGCCTATCTGCTTGCAAGCCCAATAAGCTAGGCCCTATGTCACAACATAGGGTCCCTGAAAAAAACTGGGTCGTCCTGAGCCAGTCCATCTGATCATGTCTCCAGACAAAGAAGGATCAAAGACAACAACTCCAGACCCGAGAGCCAGAATCGTCCTAGAACGAACGACACTCTCAGGAAACACAAGATACCCTGTCTGAAGCAATCAGACCTCACAGGGGATGAGAACTGGGAAATCCGGAGAACGGGTATAGGACTCACTTGTAATTCCCAGCCCAAAGGGAAGAGAACACCCTTAGCTGGAGGTGAATACCCCCCCAGCAAGGTACTGGGCTGCGACAAAGTCACACAATTTCTCTAGAGCCCAAAGGTCCCAAGGGAAGCACTAAGGGAAATGAAAATGAGAACAGTCACCCAAAAGAGAGTAGAAGAAAAACTAGTCTCCATAATCCTTTCAGATTAACGTTCCAGAGGACCACACTCAAGGGAGAAGAATGCAAAGCATCCCGAACCCAGGCAGAAAAACATCCCCTAAGCAAAAAGCTTGCAAAAAGAGACAACACCTCCTATAGCCCTTGATATGGAGACGACTCCAAAGGAAGACAGAGCCTCACAGCCTTCACGTCCTAATTAAGGGGCCAAAGCTGCCACAAAAACCGGACGAAGTCTAGAAAGTCTTGACCCAAAGGAACAGAACCTGTAAAAGGAATAAGTCTTAAAAGGACACTTCCAAAGAGACCATGAAAGGCAAAACTGTAAGAACGGCGGTATGAAGGACGTAAATCCTCCAAGCCTCCAACCCACAATGGGAAGGAACACTCTAGTTCCCGAAAAATTTGGAAACAACTGGGCATATCGCCGCAGATCTCATGGTGTCCCGGCCCACTAGATTGAAAAGCGAATGAGGACTGAACCAATCCCCCATGCCCCTAAGCAACCATGGACCCTCAAGTCCTCTCAGGATGCTAGTTGAAGCTTGTAATACAAGACAATCACACAATCATATTGTGATCACTAGGTGCCCTCACCAGACCAACCGGACATAAAAAGGTGCCACGTGTCTGAACTAGGCCTCAAAGACAGAAGGATTTGTACTAAGTCAGGACCAGCCTAAAACCAAGGGCCCCAGCACTGTCAAGGCCACATAGAGTCTCCCACAATGATGTTAAAGAACAGTCAGACAGACTTTTGTAAACAGAGCGAACAAAATCGCGAGTATCAATTCCATAGAGGAAAGTTCCCGAAGGAAACATCACACCACAACATGAGCTTTAAATCAAATAAAAATCATCCTCACTGGATGAAAATAAAATAAAAGGCAACTCATAGGTTATTGCCCAGGAAGAACGGACAGACCCGCAGGACCAGCCCAACAGGGGTCCGAAACTTCCAAGCTCAGAACTGGAAAAGGATACACAAGTAACAAAGACTATAAGAAGAATACTTCATCCCCTTAAGTCTATGTATGCAAGCTAGTTGAAGAGTAAGACTGAAAATCCCCAGACCCATTAAGAGTGGGATCCTCCAGCAACGCCAAAAAGTGCCTTAGTAGGACACAAAGAAGCACCAGTCTATAACGAAAGGCGCAACATACCTCCGCAAAAGGAAACACTGGCTCCGAAGGTTGACCCCAGAGGCCTCAGGGGCAGTCTCTCCCCCGGAAGGCTGAACTGGACCAGGCGATCCCACGCCTGATGAGCCCCAGTTAACGAAACACGGACAATATCGTAAGCACACTCCCGGGAGGTGCAGATGCGCCAGCGCCAAAGAAATGGCCATGCAGGACCGTGTCGTAACCTCTGTTGGGAACAGGCCACACTCCCTAGAAAGGATAAGTAGCATTTGGGTTACTTGCATGCGTAGTAAGAGTTTATGGTAGGGAACTCGTCTCATGAGAAATAGAATCCCCAGAGACGGATGGCTAAGTGGGCAACCGATTCCCCGATCCCGAGGAACAGAGCACTCTAAAATGGCATTCGGAACATAACTGATGGGCATGTATCACCCGGGCCAATTCATATTCTTTGCATGAATTAGAGTCTGAATCAGGGACATCCGTCTCCAAGAATCCTCCATAACTGGGACGCTGCCGCCTCCAAAGAACCAGACACCAGCGGACCAGGATTTCTCCGTCGCCACACAGTCAGGAAAATAGAAATGGGGTCACAAGGTAAACCGTGCAGTCCATGCAAAAGCGCGCCCGACCGAAAAGGCCGCGTCACTAGACATAGGCCATTATTTTCCAAAATATCCATGATCCGAAGCAAGACTACACAGTAGCAGACAGAATCACATAACAAATATGATTATAAACCCCCCTGTTCAATATTCCCCCTCAGGAGATATTAACCATTGATTCCTAGATACAAAAAGGAGCCTCACCGAGACCCTATGTTAAAATTATCCCCGAAATGTTGTAGCCCCTCTCGGATAAACAGTTGAAATTACAATACATCCATGATGAAAGTAAAATGAAACATTCTTACCGGAATCTACGCCGTAGAACAGGAACACGGCCCTTCAAGTGTGACAGATAGTAGCGTTGCCTCTGCCATGGACTTGAGAGAAAAAAGCAGGCAACGAAACTCGTCAATGCTGATTGCTTGTGGAGCTATTAATATGAGTTGGGATGGTTTCGCAGAAAGACTCTACCTGTCAAGTATCACTATACCTTTAAATCATTAGACCTGCCCACTCTACACTTCCCTATAAAGGTGTGAACAGAACACCTGTACATTGCTTGATTATTGAAATCCGTTTGCTGATCTAAGCTGTCACAAGGGAAATACTCTCCAGATTCCTTTCTAAGCCTACTTATATTACTTGTCTCCTAAACACATCTAATAACGCTCTCAAGTGGGATTCGTTTCCATTCCTCACCTCCACACGTTCTGTGGTGATTCAAGCTTTCTATAGTGACGTGTGACGTCATCGATCCTCGCCTGCAGCCTCCACACTCAATGCGGTGTCTCTGTAAGTTTCTGAGTAACACACTTCCATCGCTCCTCCGCAAAGGTTTACCACAGTGGACTGTAAGAGCTGCCGGATCACAGTTCAGACACAAGCATCTATGCGCAAGTATCATTTTACTGCCTTGTCATTTGTTTCAACAGTATCTTATTGACACTTAGAAGGAACTTCATATTGAATCTGCTTAATAACGCTAACCTGCTCACTAATACCTAACAGCTGTGCTGCATTCTTCTATCTATTGTTTCCGCTGAGTGCATGTTTCCTTTCACTACAGATTCCCTCAGAGTCTACATAAGCTGACTTATAATTGCTGAAAACTTTCATACAAAGACAAACAGTTTTTGGGTATATAAGTAAAGTACCCTATTTTTGTGACATATTACAAAGTGGTGTGCATGCAAATTTACTTTCACCAATAACCTGCTATTCCTTACGGTACAATCTTTTGCATGAACTACATATGCATAAGATAATAAAGGAATATCTAAAAAAAAACACATTTAGCTTTGCATCAACTACATGTGCATATTGTTTTAAAGGAATCTCTACAAGTTTAGATTAACTGAGCACTGTTATTTAGAAGAAGCATATGATAGAATAATCAAGCCTTAAAATTTAAACTCTTTATTCTTGTTACTATTGACATTCTAAAAACATGGATCCCGCAATGATGGCAAATGAGATAGCCTCATTAAATCAGAAAGTGGATATTTTGGCACAGGGGTTAAGTGCAAAACGAAAATCACAGCTTAAAGCGTTTAATGAATGATTTCTTTTCACAAAAAGTGGTTGAACATGCAGAACCTCTCATAAACCCACCACAAGTCTTCTCTGGGGAACGTACACGTTTCCGTGAGTTCAAAAATGCATGTATGTTTTTGTTTTCCATGAAGCCCAAAACGTACTATACTGACAGAATCAAGGTATGTACTACCATTTCCTATCTCACTGGCGATCCAAGATCCTGGGCTGATAGATTCTATGAAACAGATGACCTATCTTGGATTCTTTAGAAAATTTTTTTAAGGCAATGGCAGTATTGTATGAGGATAGCAATACTCAGATAACCGCAGAAAATAACCTGAGAACCTTAAAACAGGGAAAAAGAGCGGTTGAGGACTATGTTGCAGACTTCCACTTATGGGCCACAGATTCCCAGTGGAATTCTGTTAGCTTAAAAAAACAATTTCGATTAGGTCTGTCTGAACATCTCAAGGATGAGATATCTCGCATAGAACCGCCTGAGACACTGGAGTCCCTCATAAAAATTAGCATTGCCATGGACAGAAGATACAGAGAAAGGAGGGCCGAAAAACAACACCCAGAAGCCTACCCCAAGGAATACACTAATTTCCAAAGTGAGAAAACCTTTTCAACTCCAGTACCCATGGAAATAGGTACCATCAGAGGGCCTTTGTCCCAAGAGGAGAAGCAAAGAAGGAGGATATCTAACCTCTGTATGTATTGTGGTAATAAGGACCACAATGTCTCTACCTGTCCAGTCCTGAACAGACAAAAGAGGGGTAAGAATCTTATTGTAAACCCTAACATTAATACTAACCATGACACCTTGTTCTTGCATTGTCTTTACAGTGGGACCAACATCATCTCAAGAGTGAGGCACTGATCGCCTCAGGCGCTTATGGGATGTTCATTGACCAAACCCTTGTAATTAAAAATAAAATACCTAGTGTGCTTAAGCAAACCCTTTTATGTGAAGGTTATTGATGGTTCTACTTACTTAAAGGGCCCAATCACACATCACACAATTCCAATGCTTGTATCAACCGATACCGGTCATAGAGAATATATTACTTTTGACATTATACCCAGCTCTTTACACCCCTTAATTCTAGGTTTCCCTTGGTTAAAAAAACACAATCCTAACATTAATTGGACTAATAACACAGTTATGTTTAAATCGTCTTATTGTTCCACTACATGTTTTGCTTATGTTGAGATTAAAAACCTACAACCTCAAATACCATTAGAGTATTCAGAGTTTTCAGACGTATTTGATCTTAAGGAGGCAGAAAACCTGCCTCCTCATAGACCCTATGATTGTCCTATTGATACCAAACTTGGGTCCACTATCCCATTTGGCCGTATCTTCCCTTTATCCCAGAAAGAATTGAAACATCTCAGAAAAGGTACCCCAATGAAAATCTCAGAAAAGGTTTTATCTCGATATCTACCTCCCACGCAGCTGCTGGGATATTTTTTGTTACCAACAAAGACGGAACCTTGCGTCCAATCATTGATTACAGGGGTCTAAATTCTATAACAATTAAAAACAGATACCCACTCCCTCTGATTCCAGAACTACTTGAAAGATTAACTGATGCATCCATTTACACTAAGTTAGATTTAAAGGGGGCATATAATTTAATACAGATGAGGAGCGGTGATGAGTGGCAAACAGCATTTAGAACCGTTATGGCCTTTTTCAGTATAATGTAATGCCTTTTGGTTTAACAAATGCACCCGCCACTTTCCAATTTTTTATTAATGATATCTTTAAAGACTTAATGGATGTGGGTGTCGTGATATATCTCAACGATATTTTAATCTATTCCAAGAATATTACTGATCAAGTAAAACACGTGAGGTGGGTCTTCGCTAGACTGAGAGAACATCACCTATACGCCAAAGCTGAGAAATGGGAGTTCCACGTAAAGACAATAAAGTTTTTGGGTTACATAATCTCCCCTAACGGTATACACATGGATCCAGTTAAGGTATCAGCAATAATTGACTGGCCAACTCCCACTTCAGTGAAGTCTCTACAGAGATTCTTAGGTTTCTCTAATTTTTATAGGAGATTCATCAAAGGATTTTCAACCACCATACAACCTTTAACCAAACTAACAGGAAAACAAAGATTTGTTTGGACTCAAGAAGCCCAAGAAGCTTTTGAACACCTAAAAGGATGTTTTTCCACTGCACCAGTTCTACAACTCCCTAACCCTGAATCTCAATTTATACTTGAGGTAGATGCCTCGAATGTGGGAATAGGTGCTATCCTCTCCCAACAAGGACTGGATACTCCAATACACCATCCTATTGCTTACTACTCTCGACTCCTGACCAATGCAGAGAAGAATTACTCTGTGGGTGATCTTGAACTTCTAGCCATTAAAAGCACTCTAGAACACTGGAGGCATTTGCTAGAAGGAACAGTCCTACCTTTCCACGTGTTAACCGATCACAAAAATCTACAATACCTTAAAAATAATAAAACCCTATCATCACGCCAAGTACGGTGGTCTCTTTATTTTGATCGATTTAACTTTAAGATCACATATAGACCTGGTTCAAAGAACGTACAAGCTGACGCTCTCTCGCGCTCTTTTGTAACTCACCCTGAAAAAGAAGAACTTCAACAAGTTATACCTTCCCATAAATTCATAGCTGTAACCTCTACTCTTCAAATTGACTTACTCTTAGCCCTTCAGAAGGATTTAAATATCCCATCTACTTGCATAAAAGATCTCACATCCGGGCTCCACTACTACAAACACCTGTTATACGTTCCTCCATCCTTAAGGAAGGACCTTCTACATCTTCACCATACTGCACCCCTATCTGGGCATCCTGGTATCTTAAAAACTCAGGAATTATTAACTAGGAATTACTGGTGGCCTGGATTAAAACAAGTCGCACTCACCTATGTAAGAAAGTGTCACGTTTGTGCCAGAAATAAAAAGGAACATCATTGTCCTTTTGGTTTATTAAAACCCTTGCCTGTACCTGAGGTACCTTGGACAGTGATTGGAATGGACTTCATTGTCGAATTACCAGCATCCAATAGTTTTACAACTATATTAGTTGTGGTTGATCACCTCACTAGATTAGCCCATTTCATTGCACTCAAGAAAATCCCCAATGCCATCACAACCGCGAAAACATTTTTCTTTCACAAAGTGAAATTGCATGGATTACCGACTTCAATAGTCACCGATCGCGGGACACAGTTTATGTCTAGATTCTGGAAGGAACTGTGTCGTTTATTGAAGATCACTTCAAGATTATCAATGGCTTTCCATCCTCAGTCCAACGGACTTACGGAAAGACTTAATCAAACCTTAGAGCAGTATCTGAGATGTTATATCTCACATCTTCAGGAAGATTGGTCTGAGTGGTTGCCGTTGGCGGAATTCGCTTACAATAATTCCATTAACTCATCAACCAAAACCTCACCTTTCTTTGCCACATATGGTTACCACCCTATGTCTTTACCTAACTCAATACCCACCTCTTCCTCTCTGTATGCCACAGATTATGTCACCAACCTGAAGCATACTTTGACTTCCTTAAAGCATCATCTTGTGAAGGCAAAATCTACTCAGAAGTTGTTTTTTGATAAAAAAAAACATATAAGTCCCCCTCCATATAAGGCTGGCGATCAAGTTTGGCTCTCAACGAAGAACCTCAAGCTAAAGGTGCCCAGTAAGAAATTAGCAAACCAATACATTGGACCTTTTCGGATACACTTCCCTATAAAGTTGTGAACAGAGCACCTATACATTGCTTGATTATTGAAATCCGATTGCTGATCTAAGCTGTCACAAGGGAAATACTCTCCGGATTCCTTTCTAAGCCTACTTATATTACTTGTCTCCTAAACACATCTAATAACGCTCTCAAGTGGGATTCGTTTCCATTCCTCACCTCCACATGTTCTGTGGTGATTCAAGCTTTCTATAGTGACGTGTGACGTCATCGATCCTCGTCTGCAGCCTCCACACTCAATGCGGTGTCTCTGTAAGTTTCTGAGTAACACACTTCCATCACTCCTCCGCAAAGGTTTACCACAGTGGACTGTAAGAGCTGCCGGATCACAGTTCAGACACAAGCATCTATGCGCAAGTATCATTTTACTACCTTGTCATTTGTTTCAAAAGTATCTTATTGACATTTAGAAGGAACTTCATATAGAATCTGCCTAATAACGCTAACCTGCTCACTAATACCTAACAGCTCTGCTGCATTCTTCTATCTATTGTTTCTGCTGAGTGCATGTTTCCTTTCACTACAGATTCCCTCAGAGTCTACATAAGCTGACTTATAATTGCTGAAAACTTTCATACAAAGACAAACAGTTTTTGGGTATATAAGTAAAGTACCCTATTTTTGTGACATATTACAACGTGGTGTGTATGCAAATTTACTTTCACCAATAACCTGCTATTCCTTAAGGTACAATCTTTTGCATGAACTACATATGCATAAGATATTAAAGGAATATCTTCAAAAACACATTTAGCTTTGCATCAACTACATGTGCATATTGTTTTAAAGGAATATCTACAAGTTTAGATTAACTGAGCACTGTTATTTAGAAGAAGCATATGATACTACCTGCACCTCCGGACTCTAACTTTCACCCATGTTCTCACTGTGAGACTGACAGTACTACTTAGAACTCCAGTCCCATGCCGAAGAGTACTACCCTCCATAAGAGACTATCGAAAACTTCTGACAACCTCCTGGGAAGAAAGGCAAATAATGACTGGGGGATGAGAGAAGTGGGAGGAGTATTTAAGCCTTTGGCTGGGGGTCTTTGCCTCCTCCTGGGGGCCAAGTTCTAAATTCCCAAAAGTAATTAATGCAGCTGTGGACTCTTTCCATTTATGAAGAAAATTCTCTGGTACTTTGGCAAGTTTTTCGCTGAACTTCTTGGCAGTGAAGGGGATAAAAATGCATTAAAACTGCCATAAGTTACATGCCTAGAATAAAATCATAGATGTCTTTTATAATAAGCAACATTTCTCATAACCCTTTTTAATTCTCAGACTTTCTGTATTAACATGCAAAGGGGGCTTTATTGTACATTATTGGTTCCTTTGCAAGTCACTTACAGAAAGAAGTGTGAGGTGGCTTTTTGATTTCCTAACACAATGGCTAAAAATCCCTAACTTTAATATAAGGGCCACACATACCAATTTTTATTTTCAAAGCTGGATAACAAGTGTCCATAATCTAGCAAAATAAATAATGAGCAAGAATATTTTTTTTTAACCACAATCATATTGAAACCTTGTATTTTCAACTACAATGTTATTTTAACATTAAATAAAAAAATATATAAAGTCAATCAGCTGAGATTGAATATGTTGTAATCTAAATACTCATAAAAGAAAAGACTAAACTTATGGGGCAAAGTCATTAAAAACCTGAATAAGAAAAAAAAACGCTGCACTTGTGGGGCAGAGTAATTGGGGAAAAAAAACTTTATAAATACAAAAATTAAAATGATATGGTCAGTGACCATGGTATTCTAACACATTTTTGTGCTCTGACTAAACGCTCACTGAGTGCGAAACCCTAAGAATATTTTTTTAACTATGCAGCTTCCAGCCTTTTTCTCTCACAAATTTGTATGGTTCAGCCACCATGCATGATGTTTCCATCTTGAGTTTGTGTATCTGGGAGTGACGGTTTTCATTACTGTCATTTGAATGCTGTTTGCAGTTGCTGTGAGGTAATACCCTACTAAAATTTAAAAAAATCAAAACAAACAGATAAGAATTTAAACTTCTGAACATCAATATTTTTTTTTTCAAATAAACTTTATCTTATATTTATATTTTCATATATATATATAGTTATTTATGTATATATTAAAATTACATATCTTCTTTATAAAAAAAAGTTGCCCAAATGAACAACAGGGCAGGAAAAAAAACACATTAAAAGAGAAAATGCAACATTAATAAAAGTCCACGTAGTAGAACACTGGGTTGGTTTTTAACAGTAGATTTGTCAAGGGTGCAGACGACACTGCAGAGGTTCCTATATGGGTTCAGTTTCAAAATGACCCATTTATTTGCTGAATATTTAGACGAGATGCTTCCAGGTAGGTTTTTCGTTGTATAGGTAGGTTGTCTAAAGTATATGCACTCTTCAGGGGCACTGCATCATCGTCTACAAAAAAAATAAATATATTATGTCATGAATAGTGCGATCAAGTGAGTGAGGCAGTAGATACAGTTCCTAGTGGTTTTAGCAAAGTGTTTAACAGCATATAACAAGCAAGTGAACAAAGTTAAGAATTTGACTCAGGACAGAGTATTTACTGTATTATTGGTCACTGTCGCTCAAATACGTTCAGAGGAAGTGATGAGGACTACTGGAGGATCTATGTTATCAGTGTTAGGCTCTTTTTGTTTAATATATTTGTAATATATTAGTGTATACTATTATTTAGAGCTGGGTTGACAAGGCCTAGCTTGCCAGGCATAAAATTATTATTTAAACATAAGTAAAACTATCAAAATTAAAAACTATGTGGGATTTAGAACGAAGGTCGAAGCATTTGGATCTAAAGCTTAACATACAATAAAACAAAATCAATTTAGGAAAAAACACCATAAGATAAAGAATACAAAGTTAATGATGCTAACATTCTGCATCACATGGAAGGAATAGGTTTCAGATTAGGAATGTCAAACTTTCTTTCTATGGAGGGCAATTAACTAATGATTTGTATTTATTTTTTGCATGGAGGGTTAATAACTAATGGTGGAATTGGCTGGGAGACAAATTATGTTACACATACACTTATGCTAAATATCTCAAAATAGAATTAGATTATAATCCCAGTTTTACTTTAAAAATGACAATGGATTTAATATATATATATATATAGTGTATGAAACAAATGTAATAAAATGTATTACAAACACACGTGTTTTGGATGAAAATTTACTGACGTCTGTTTTTAGCTCAGTGATATAAACTTGGTGATAGTAAGTGCCACATAAAAACCCAAGCTGGTCGGATGTGGCTGTTATATTGTTTCAGTGACCCTGTTTTAGCTATTATAAAAATAAATAGAAATTAAGCAAAACAGTGGCAAAACTAGCATACTACTAACTACTGATAATAAAAAGAAGGAAAAACCTATCACCAAAAAATATTTCTACATGCATATGTCACTTAACAGATCAGTAGTCAGTCATACTGTGCACAGCTCATAATATACTATGGGCCAGATTATGAGTGGAGCGTTATTTAGCACTTTCGCTAGAGCACTAATTGAGCTAGAAGTAAACTTTTTGCGTGTGTCGGGTTACGCTTGTATTATGAGTTAAAAGTTATCGAGATTGGACTAATCCGACGCCCTCAAACAGCTTACTCATAGTGCAATTAGTATATCGCGAGCATGATAATGTATTCCCCATCGAAGACAATGGAGCAAAATAAGTTGAATAAAAACACCCTACTCGCGTGCTAACCCGAACTCATGTTCTCAAGGGTGCTAAAACATGAAGAGATCTTTATATTAAAGCCCTTTGCTTGCCTTTTTTTTTCTATCTCCTGAGACCTAATATCTTTGAGCCCTTATCATTTTTGTGTGCAACATTTTTTATTTTATTTTTATTAGATGGTGTTAATATAAGGGTAACTGTACTTTGTAAAGTATTTTTTATGTGTTTTGTGAGACTTTTTTTCCCCTGTGAAACATTTAACCACAGCTCTGAGTATGAGCTAACCCAAAGAGTGTTAACTTGAATTGCGCTCAAGCGATCACATTTACTTTCAACTCATAATGCGAGCACAAGTTAACCTCTGCGCAAACAATCGCAAAAACTCAATATTGATTACGTACAAACATTTGCACTCCACTAAAAGTATGGGGACACCTGACCTTCACACATTGTTAGACATCCCATTCCAAAACCATGAACATTAATATGGAGTTGCCCCCCCCCCCCCATCTTTTGCAGCTATAACAGCCAAAAATATTGTTATCATATATGGGCTATATAGTGCTTTAGTGTTTTAAAATATAATCATGTTTCTAAGTTTTCATGGACTATCCCTAATTAAAGAAATATTTTTTTCAAAGGGAAATAAGTAATTTAATACTGTTTAAATAAGAACTACAAAATGGTGCACATAAGAAAAAAAGGATACATTTATAGAAACATACAAATAGTCAAAGGAATTTAGTAAGCTTCAAGGGGGAGATTTTGTTTATAGTCATTTAATGAGTCTATAAAATGTTTAATTAAGAAAAAAAGATATTGCAATTCAGTCATTATTTATTTTGCCTACTTGTTGTAAACTTCCACTGAATATTGATTTAGTTTCTTTCTGTTGATTCCATTTGGTTTTTAAGGAGATCTATCCCTGGATTGCTCTGGATTTGCAAAACTTTATAAATTGTGCTAACAAAATGACAGTGTTAAATGACTTTAAAATAATACATTTTGAATGTTGTGCCTAATTGCTGATATATTCTGAGACTGGTAACATTCATTGGACCTATTGGTTTGTATAAACCAACAGAATATTGTATTCTATTTATTAAGGAATATGGGAAGTTCAGATTTATAAATGTTTGAAATAGTTCAAGTATATATACAAATTAGATTGCTCAGTGTGGTTCCTTTTCTATAATGTGCCCTATACAAAGCAGTTTTGTTAACTTTTAGAGATTATAGAGTTCTCTAGCAAGCAGTGGCTTCCATTCCTTGTTCTTTATACGTTGTGTATGTATCTAGTGTTTATTATATATATATATATAGATATAGTCATAATTCTGTTAAACAGTTATTCCTTAGCTGTGCAGTGCAACAGTAAAGTGTCTATTTTAGGACACTGACAAACATCATAGTGAGTTATTAGAATGAGCGTAGATTTCAAAATGACAACTGATAATGACTTTTATTTTGAGGGGAAATAAAATATTAGCAACCCATCAGCTATCTGAAACTAGTCTTCACATGTTAATGGTTACTAAAGAAAAAAGTAATGGAGCTGCTGTTATGGGTAAAAATAAAAACCATACAACTTTATTTTATCCTCATTTTTTTTAATTCCAACTCACTTGAACATCCCCTTTTCATTTTGAGAACAATAAAATGACACCCTATGTATTCAGAAAGTGTCATGTATTGAAAATGTTCAAACGAACCTCTTCCTACACTGAGCTGCAAAAGAAAATATTAAGGAAATAAAATGTTATGGATTATTGTATATATTGTATATGTAATGATCTTTATTTCATTTGGCTCTGCAAACAACCAATAGAACTTACATTGTCATGGTTACAACAATAAACAAGTTTCTATAAATTGCTTACCCCAACCTAAGAATGACTAAGAATCAACTTTTGAAGTGGGAAATGGACTTGTCTATAACTTTAGATGTTTATTTTTGAAGGTTTTGGCTAAACAGTGCAGCATCAGGTGCCAATTCACCTATAACTTTTACTTTTGTGTATCCTTAATAAAAAGGCTGGGGGCACCAACGTCTATGCATCGTATTACACGTAAAGAAAGGAATCAGCAGCCATACTTTTGTTGTGTACAACTGTATGAGTCCAGTAGATGGGAACTAGCAGCCTCAAGATTCCAGTCAAACATCTCCAGCACTTTGTAGCACTCTACTCGGGTCTTCAATCCGAGGCAAAACAGCTGTTCAACCTGTGTGAAGAGTATTTGCCGTAATTATATACAAGTCAGGTTAGGAGAATGATACAGGTAACTGGGAAATAGTTAAGGACAGCATTAGAGAGAGATGGAATTTCAGTAGTATAGCAAGTGGACTGAATGTTTACTGTAATTAATCTGACTTGTCAGAGAAATAAAAAACAAAACTGATTAAGACCTGCAGGAAAAAAAGATACATTATTAAAATGTTGTTCTATTGAGTAGTGACACTTATTTTACACCTCGGGATTAAATGCAATTACAGATATGTTTATGCCTGTTGCACCATATTAACTGATTTAATGAACTGGTCTTAAAGCTGTCAGCTTTGGAAAGTAAAATGTATACCTTAGAATTACTATTCTCACATTATGTTAATGTGCTTATTTTAAAACTTTACCAATTTAACAGTCAACACTGAATTGCACATAAGTGTGTTTTCATTTTGAATTAAAGCATTTATTCAAATACAGGTATATTATAAACGTTACGTGTTTGAATGCTGGTGCATAGGCCACATGCCGCATATGTGCGCATGCTGCTGAAATAATGATAGCTTTAACTAGAAGCTATTTTGATAATCAATATATATTGCAAAATGCACATGTCAGTTCTATTATGTCCCTGTAAGTAGATGTTCTACTATACTGTACACCTGCACATAATTTATTTTGCTGTGCTTTTATCCCTATACTGACAACAGCATCACACTTATTAAAAAACTGAACACATGCTTGTTCCTGCTAGTTCAAAGAACAATAAATACAAACTTAAATCTCATATATATTTACAGTATTTGGTCTACTCTTTCTGTAAATAACTTTAGCATATTGTGGTCCCCCTCTCCTTACAGGACAGGATACTTGTAATGCATATTGTATTATCCACAGATTGTGTCTGGGTACAGGGCAATACTACAGTCTCACATTTCAGCGTAGAGTAGCCTTTGATTGGACAAAGAAAAGGAAGCACAAGTTCAACAAGGCCTTTCAAAATGCTACATCCCTAGACTGCTCTGAAATAGCAGTGGTGTATATAGAAGAATATGTTTATGATACTGGAGGAAGAAATTACAATAATATTCAGTAGCACATATAGGACCAATAAACAAGCTATAGAAGTGATACAATCCTCAAGACCATCCTTTATAAGGCAATGCATTACGTACTTTTCAGATTTAGAAGTTCTCTACATGCTTCACACATAAAAACATTGAAAGCACACTAAATATGGAGGAGCATGTAAAGAAAACATATATAGAGACTCACTACATGTGCCATATTTAAAGGGACATGAAACACAAAAATTTTCTTTCATGATTCAGATAGAGAATACAATTTTAAACAACTTTCTAATGTACTTCTATTATTTCATTTGTTTTATTTTCTTGGTATCATTTGTTCAAGGAGCAGCAATGCACTACTGGCTTCTAACTAAACACATGGGTGAGCCAATGACAATCGGGATATATATGCAGTGACCAATCAGCAGCTAGAACCTAGTTTCTCTGCTGCTCATGAGCTTTCATAGATAAACCTTTTAGCAAAGAATAACATGAGAATGAAGCAAATTAAATAATAGAAGTAATTTGGAAAGTTGTTTAAATTCGTATTCTCTATCTGAATCATGAAAGAAAAATTTTGGGTTTCATGTCCCTATAAGGGATGCTAAATCTTACTGGGGCTATAACAAAGGAGACAAATCTTATAGACTTTACTATGTAAATAGCCCTAAAAAATAGATAAACATAAAGGACAAAGAAAATGCTGCGTTTTGATAATCTACAAAACAGCAGACACCACTATCAGTGAGACATAATCCTACATTGATGCTGTTAAAAAATAAATTTAAGTGTCACCAATGGACACAACACCTTACCACCTTTTTCCTGCGCATGATGGAATAGGGTTACTGCAGACACCCCATAGTATTCCAACCCAAAACATTTCCACAGCACCAAGGATATTGTCACAGTCTTTATTGTAAATGCGGTTGACTCTGGTATTATTGATATCAAGGTAAAATAAATCTTATTTAATCAAAACCCTGTTATTCCAGTTAAGTACACATTGCCAAAAATGCATAAAAACTATAAATGCTCCACTGGCTGTCCCATTGTGGCTAGTGTGAATTCAGTGTTTTCAAATGTGTCTAACTTGTTAGATAAAATCCTACAACCAGAGGTGTAACTAGAAACCACAGGGCCCAGGTGCAAGAATCTAAGAAGCCCCCCCCACTACCCCTCCCCCTCCCAAAAAAGGTGAATTTAATAAATATATATAATTTTTTTTACATTTAACACAGAAAAAAATGTGAATCAGATTACATGTCTGCAAAAGGAGGTACCCTGTGCCCACAGTCCGTGAGATGGTCTGACCCCCTATTACTGTATATAGTGACACTATTTAACCCCCCAACTGTATATAGTAAATTAGTGAAACAGTCTGTAATCTGCCAGTGAGATGGCTGGCCTGACCCTACCCGCCCAGTACTTTATAAAGTGACCACAGTAGTCAGTGACATGGTCCACCCCCCATACTGTATATAGTGGTACTGTATAGTGATACTGTTTACCCCCTGCCCCCCATGCTGTAGTAACAAGGTCTGTAATTTGCTGGTTTCACAAACATACACAAACACACATACTACATGCATAAATACACACACACACACATAAACACCAATGGGTAAAACATAAACACTAACCCCTGTAGTCATTTCACACTCACATGATATCAGTGCAGGCAGTGGTAGGTTAACGTTTTTTATATAAAAAAAAAATATATAAAAAAAAATGTTTTAAATTTTTTTTTTTTAAGCTGGGCCGCACCTGCGACCTCTGCACCCCCTGTAGTTTTGGCCCTGCCTACAACCATTTGTGGAACTTGATAGTTCACATTTAAAAATACAAGTGAATTTATTAGAAGAATAGCTAATTTGGAGTTACCCTGTGAAAAATATATTTTAAACACTTTAGATGTAGGTAGCCTATATACATCTATAAAACATGAATGTAGTATAGGAGCAGTGATGAGTACTTTAAGAAAAAGTCACCCATTTGAAGAAAAGCAATTGTCATTTTATGAAAAACTATTAAGAGTAATATTATATCATAAATCTTTTTTATTTCAAGATTCTTTTTATGTACAGAAACAAGGTACAGCTATCAGCTTGAATGTAGCCCCCTCATATGCCAATATATATGGGAGTTTTTGAAGAGAGAAATAGGTGTATGAACATGATTTATTTCTAGAACATGGCACCATCTGGTGGATATATATCGATAATATATTTGGCATATAGGGGGTAGCATTGAGTCCAAATAAGGCTTTGAAGATGATTTAAATTGTATAGTATCTGGTTGCAAATTTTCTCTTGAATACAGTGAGGAAGCAGTTCATTTTCTAGATACCAAGGCATACAGGAATATAATAAGTAATAGTTTGAGATTATATATTTATAGTAAACCAACAGATAGGAATAACATGTTACACTATACAAGTTACCATAATCACAATTCATTCGTGTGAATAGGATTGTCAGCGATGACAGTCTGGTAACGTATAGGTTAAAAACAATGAGTAAAACGTTTTTAGAAAGAGGTCATCCAAAACCACTAATTGAGAAGGAAATAGGTAGGATTTTGGTAAATAGGAAACAAGAAACATCTAGTGGTAATGAAAGAAGAAAGAATTCAAATAGACTAGTGTTTGTATCACAATACAATCCGTATAGTAAAAAAATTGAATCAATCATTAGACGACACTGGTATATTTTGCAACAATGTAATGTGGATATAAAGGAATTTTATGAATTTCCAATGATGGCATATTAAAAAGTACCAAGTTTGAGAGACAAATTAGTTAAAACTCATATAGGCTGTTGTAAACAATTCAGTCAGAAATTTATTTCATCTAAAAATGATGGGTGAATTGTACCAGAAGGGTACGTGATGGGATCAATAAACATCGGTCAAACATAAGATGTAAATATACTTTCTGGAAGCAGGTCATTCTATTAGCCAGCTATGCTGGCAGATTATAGACAGTGTGAAAAGACCAAGGAGGGGAGGCAATTGGGAAATTTTGTTAAAACAAAGAGAGGTATTCTGGATATGTAAATTGGACACTATGATTCCTAAAAGTTTAAAGAAAGAAAGAGACATGACATTATTTTTTTCAATAAACATTTAAAGGTGCATGTAGTGTAGTGTAGTTCAGATGTCTGATATAATCTCGATACATTCTGTTGTACAGGGAGTGCAGAATTATTAGGCAAGTTGTATTTTTGAGGATTAATTTTATTATTGAACAACAACCATGTTCTCAATGAACCCAAAAAACTAATTAATATCAAAGCTGAATAGCTTTGGAAGTAGTTTTTAGTTTGTTTTTAGTTATAGCTATTTTAGGGGGATATCTGTGTGTGCAGGTGACTATTACTGTGCATAATTATTAGGCAACTTAACAAAAAACAAATATATACCCATTTCAATTATTTATTTTTACCAGTGAAACCAATATAACATCTCAACATTCACAAATATACATTTCTGACATTCAAAAACAAAACAAAAACAAATCAGTGACCAATATAGCCACCTTTCTTTGCAAGGACACTCAAAAGCCTGCCATCCATGGATTCTGTCAGTGTTTTGATCTGTTCACCATCAACATCGCGTGCAGCAGCAACCACATCCTCCCAGACACTGTTCAGAGAGGTGTACTGTTTTCCCTCCTTGTAAATCTCACATTTGATGATGGACCACAGGTTCTCAATGGGGTTCAGATCAGGTGAACAAGGAGGCCATGTCATTAGATTTTCTTCTTTTATACCCTTTCTTGCCAGCCACGCTGGGGAGTACTTGGACGCGTGTGATGGAGCATTGTCCTGCATGAAAATCATGTTTTTCTTGAAGGATGCAGACTTCTTCCTGTACCACTGCTTGAAGAAGGTGTCTTCCAGAAACTGGCAGTAGGACTGGGAGTTGAGCTTGACTCCATCCTCAACCCGAAAAGGCCCCACAAGCTCATCTTTGATGATACCAGCCCAAACCAGTACTCCACCTCCACCTTGCTGGCGTCTGAGTTGGACTGGAGCTCTCTGCCCTTTACCAATCCAGCCACGGGCCCATCCATCTGGCCCATCAAGACTCACTCTCATTTCATCAGTCCATAAAACCTTAGAAAAATCAGTCTTGAGATATTTCTTGGCCCAGTCTTGACGTTTCAGCTTGTGTGTCTTGTTCAGTGGTGGTCGTCTTTCAGCCTTTCTTACCTTGGCCATGTCTCTGAGTATTGCACACCTTGTGCTTTTGGGCACTCCAGTGATGTTGCAGCTCTGAAATATGGCCAAACTGGTGTCAAGTGGCATCTTGGCAGCTGCACGCTTGACTTTTCTCAGTTCATGGGCAGTTATTTTGCGCCTTGGTTTTTCCACACGCTTCTTGCGACCCTGTTGACTATTTTGAATGAAACGCTTGATTGTTCGATGATCACGCTTCAGAAGCTTTGCAATTTTAAGAGTGCTGCATCCCTCTGCAAGATATCTCACTATTTTTGACTTTTCTGAGCCTGTCAATTCCTTCTTTTGACCCATTTTGCCAAAGGAAAGGAAGTTGCCTTATAATTATGCACACCTGATATAGGGTGTTGATGTCATTAGACCACACCCCTTCTCATTACAGAGATGCACATCACCTAATATGCTTAATTGGTAGTAGGCTTTCGAGCCTATACAGCTTGGAGTAAGACAACATGCATAAAGAGGAAGATGTGGTCAAAATACTCATTTGCCTAATAATTCTGCACACAGTGTATAGAGCATTATTATTTTAATTTGTAACTTAATGAAAACTGGGTTTTTTATGACCACTAGGTGGCACTATGTAAAGATAGTATTATTATAATAGGTGATATATGGTTTGGTAATAGTTTGTAATTGTTGTATATTTAAAGCACTGATTCAGGTGAATCTATATGGGATGATTAAGGAAAAGTAACCTAAAATGTCGTCTGTGATATTCTAGACCTATATGTTCCAATAAAGGTTGTGATAATATCCTTGGTGCTGTGGAATTTTTTTGGATTGAAAAAATAAATGATAGCAATACAAACAAATAAATAAAATAAGTGTAAGTATGTCTCAAACTGACCAGGCTATAGAAAAACAACAAGCAGAATAA